>NW_007253869.1:70547-101216 GCF_000164805.1 Carlito syrichta | reverse complement strand
AAAGGATCGCCAGAGTCCAGCAGGTCGAGGCTGCGGGGGCCGGGAGCGGCCGCTGCCCTCCAGTCTGGGTGACAGAGTGAGACTCCAACTCAAAAAAAAAAATCAAAAAACAATAGATGCTGGTGCAGATATGGAGAAAAGGGAATGTTTATACACTTTTGGTGGTAGTGTAAATTAGTACATCATCTGTGGATATTGGTATGAAGATTACTCAAAGGACTAAAAACAGATCTACCGTTTGATATGGCAATCCCACTACTAGTTATCTACCCAAAGAAACAGTGGTTGCTGTTTGAAAAAGGCACCTGCACTACATGTTCATTTCAATTCACAATTGCAAAGATGTAGAATCAAACTAAATGTCCATCAACCAATCAGTGGGTAATGAAAATGTGGTATATGTACACTATGGAATACTATTCAGCTAACAAAAAAAAAGAAATAATATATTTTGCAGCAACTTGGATGGAATTGGAGAACATCATCCTAAGTGAATTAACTCAAGAACAGAAAAATGAACACCGCATGTTCTCACTTATAAGTGGGAGCTAAACCAAGGATCTGCAAAGGCGTAGAGAATGATATAATGGATATTGGAGACTATGAAGGGGGAGGGGGAAGAGAAAGAAGGATGAAAAATTATCTATCAGGTATATTGTGAACAAGTGGAGGTAGTAGGTACACTTAAAGTCCAGACTTCTTTGCCATTATACAATGCAACCATGTAACCAAAGCGTATCTGTACCCCCTAAAACTATTGAAATCAAGAAAAAAATTAACTGAAAAAACCTGAATGAAGAAAACTGTTTAATATTGGTGAAGAACAGAGAAAAATAATCCAAACATGTGGAGTGATATATCATATTCATTGATGATAAAACTTGATATTGTTAATGTCATTTCTTTGCAAAATAGATTTTAAATTTAAGGCCATTTTATTAAAAATATTCTACATATGAACCAGGTGTGGTAGTTCACATCTATAATCTCAACACTTTGGGAAGCTGAGACAGGAGTTCGAGACCAGCCTGAGCAGCATAGCAAGATCTCGTCTTTACAAAAAATTCAAAAAAATTAGCCAGGCACGGTGGCATGGGCCTGTAGTACCAACTATTTGAGAGGTTGGAGAAGAAGGATCACCAGGAGGTCGAGGCTATGGTGAGCCAGATCATGTCACTGCACTCCAGCTTGCATGACAGAGTAACCTCGACTCGAAAAAAAATTCTACATCTGAAGTTGGAGAAATTTAAAATCTACATAGAAGATGAAAAAATAGTGTAATGAGCATTTTTACAGCCCTCATCTCATTTTACCAACTGTTAACATTCTATCATGTTTTTTATCTCATACAATTTTGTTTTTTGAATCATCTGAATGTGAGTTAAAGACATACATGGCACTTTGCTCTTAAATATGTCAACATGCATTTCCTAGGAATTAAGGCATTCTGACACAGCCATAGTGTCTGTTTCACACTTGAGACAATAAACAACAATTGTCTAATACCACTGAAAAAAGTGCCTGCCAGACTTTACTGTGCATGCAAGTCATGTGAGGATCTTGCCAAAATGCAGATTCTGATTCAGCAGATCTGGGATGAGGACTAAGGTTCTGCATATCTAACAAGCTCGATGATGATGATGATGATGATGATGATGATCTGCAGATCACACTTTGAGTTGCAACATCCACTAACAATCCAAATGCAATTTTGTATTTTTATAGCTTTTTTTTCTTTTCCAGTTTAGGATTCAGTCACGTTTGACATATTGTAATTGATTGCTATTTACCACCAGTATTTTAAAACCTAAACCAGTCTCCTAGTTTCTTCTTCTTCACCATCTTTTTTTTTTCAGAGTACAAGTCAGTTGTTTAGTAGAATGTCTTATGGTAGGCCAGGTGGCTCATGCCTATAATCCCAGCACTTTGGGAGGCCACGGTGAGAGGATTGCCTGAGCCCACGGATTCAAGACCAGCCTAGACAACTTGGAGAGACCTCATCTCTAAAAAAGAAAAAAAGAAAAAAAAGTTTGAATGTCCTATAGTTTGGATTTCCTTGATGATTTAATTCATGATTACTTTCGGGTTCAACTGTTTGGCAAGAACATAACACAATTGATGTTATGTACCGCTTACTGCAAACACAACAGTACACACATAAGCCAGATGCTCTATTAATTTGTATTTTTTTTTCCACAGGTAGCAGTCATCTTTTATTAAGGTGTTCTCATTAGGGTATGAAAGGATTCAGCAATGGTCAAGTTCCTCATGGAGGGGCGCTGGGCCAGGGAGGTCATGGTCAGGAGAGTAGAGTGCACCCTCCTCAGTGGTACTTGCGTAGCAGCTCATGTTTAAGCTCCTTGTAAGAAAGGCAGTAGCTGAAAAGTACATAAGCCGCCAGCACCATAGAAACCCCGGAAATGCTCCCTTTCTTCACGTTGATGTACTTGTTGTAGTAGCGGTGGTACCCTCTTTGAAATGCTCCAAGTATGCCATTAGGGGTGAAATCCCGCATCAATATCCAGCTTGGAAGCTCCCCTAGTTTGACATCCATGAGTTTCTTTTCCTTCACTGGTATAACCGAGGCCATCTTAGAGTCCTGGTGTCCGCTGTCTAATTTGTATTTTTAACTTTAAGAAACTTTTAATTTCAGAATAGTTTTACAGATATAGAAAAACCACAAAGATATTACACAAAGTTTTCATATACCTCACACTCAATTTCCCCTATTATTAACATCTTACATTAGTATCATAGTTTTGTCACAATTAATCAGCCAACACTGACACATCATTAAAAGCTGAAGTCCATACTTCAGCTAATCAGATTTCCTTAGTTTTAATCTAATGCCCTTTTTCTGCTCCAGAATTCCATCCAGGATGCCACATTAAGTCTCCTTAGACTCCTCTTGGCTGTGATAGTTTCTCAGACTTCTTTTGTTTTTGATGACCTTGATATTTTCAGTACTTATCAGGTGTTTTATCAAATATCCGCAGTTGGGATTTGTCTGATGTTTTCTCACGATTAGACTGAAGTTATGGGGTTTAGGGAGAAGACAACAGAGGGAAAGTACTATTCTTATTACATCATATCAAGAGTACATGTCATCAACTTTCTTAACTGAGGAGTTACTAATTTTTTCCCCTTCCCATACTATGCTTTTTGAAAGGAAGTCACTATGAACAGCCTACACTTAAGAAGTGGAAATTATGTTCCACTTCTTTGAGGGCAGAGTAGCTACATAAATTATTTAAAATTTCTCTACATGGCAGATTTGTCTATTCTCCCCCATTTATTTATCCATCATTTATTTATATCGGTATACACACATGGATATTTAGTTCATACTTTGAGTTATAATCAAGTACTACTTTATTTATTTGGTTCTTTGAATTGTTCCAGCTTTGACCAGTGGGCTTATTTTTTGTGGAAACTGACAAACATAGTCTAAATTTTGAGTAGAATTGTAAATGGCATAAACAACAAAGAAAAAGAAAGCTCAATAATTTACATAAATTAATACATTTTTACAAAGCTGCAATAATTAAACCAATGTGATGTCAGTGAAATTATCGAAAAACATACCAATGAAATATGAGTCCAGAAAGAGACCCACACATAACTGTCACTCAGTTTATGAAAAAGTGTCCGCAGCAATGTGATGGAGAAGGAACGGTTCTTCCAATAAATTGTGCTGGATCAATTGGTTATTCAAATGAATCCAAATAAACCATTTCACCTATTTTTAGCTACATACAAAATTCAATGGCAAATGAATCACATAATAAATGTAAAGGGTGAAACAAAGTTATTGAAGATAAATGTCTTTAAAAATTTTTTTTTAATTTAAAGATGTGAGGTACAATTCAGAATTAGGTACAAAAGTGATCATCGTACAGGTAAAGTTTAGGCCTCCCTTTGGTCCCCATCTTGCCTGGTTTGAGATCAGGTACCCATATTGATGTTACATGACACCCCTGGCAGTGTCCCCCTTTCTTATTGTATTATGGTAAATGTTCTGGGTCCATTTATGAGTGAGAACATGTGGTACTCAGTTCATTGTTTCTGTGATAAACCTTTGAGTATGATAGACTCAAAATCCATCCAAGTTGCTGAGAAGTCCATAATTTGTTCTTCTTTATGGTTGCTTATATTCCATTGTGCGTGTGTATCACATTTTTTAAATCCAGTCTAGTTTCGATGGGCAGCACGGTTAGTTCCATGTTTTTGCTATTGTGAATAGTGCTGCAATAAACATGCGTGTGCAGTTATCTTTTTTGTAAAGTGATTTAAGTTTCTCAGATATATTCCCAGAGGGGGGATTGCTGGAACATATGGAAAGTCAATTTCTAGTTCTTTTTGGAACCATCACTCTGTTTTCTTTAGAAGTTGAACTAGTCTGCATTCCCACCAACTGTGTAGAAGTGTTCTGTTTCTTCTGTGAAGATAACTGTCCTAATCTGTTTTGTGTTGTTATAAAGGAACATCCGAGGCTGGCTAATTTATAAAGAAAAAAGGTTTATTTGGCTCACAATTATGCTGACTAGAAGGTTCAAGACTGGGCATCTGGTGAGGGTCTCAGGTTGCTTCCACTCACGGTGTTAGTTGAAAGGGAGTCAGTATGTGCAGAGATCACATGGTGAGAGAATACAAGAGGGAAAATGCAAGAGAGATAGACAATTTTGTTCTTGTGGGAACTAACAGAGTGACAACTCCCTCACACACATCCCACCCTCAGGGAGGGCATTAATCTATTTATGAGGGAGCTATCCCTATCATTCGGATGTCTCTCCTTAAACTCACCTTCAACCCTGGGGACATACGATACTTCAACATGAGATTTGATTGGGAAAAACAAACCATGTCCAAAGCATAGCAATAGCATAGGAGAACATCTTGATCTTGCACTCAAGCATTCCTTTAAAAGAGCACAGAAAGCACAACTCTGATTGAAAATATTAAGAGAGTGAAAAGGCAAGCCACAGACTGGGAAAAAGTATTTTTAATACTTATATCTGAGAAAGAATTTGTATTCAGAATATAGAGAGAACTGCAAATTGAAATACTGTCTTTTGCATAATATGTGTCATACCAGAATATGTTTCACGGAAGAAGTTGGAAGAATATTTTCCAAACTAAACTGCTGATCATTTGTCTATATCATGTGTTATAATTATGGGGGAACTTCACTTTATTTTTCTCTATTTGTTTATACAATGAAAACAACTTTTTTGTTTCCTTCTGATTCTATAAATAATTTATAGTCACTAAAAAAGTTTAAAAAACAAAAAAACCTTTTGAACAATACATTCAAGTTTGAGGGAGAAAGTTAAAAGTACTTGCAATTCAACTATGCTCCCATACACATGTCTGTGTGTATAGGGTTTTTTTATTGGCCATTTTTTCTCCTTTCCTTCTGTGTTCTGGTTTTTGTGTGTGTGTGTGAGAGAGAGCTTCATTTCAAGTAGTTTGTACATATTAGCATTATAAGTTCTAAATTCTGTCGTATCTACAGGTAACTTTCTTTATATTATGAAGTAGTTTAAGCATAAAGCATAGCAAATGACATAATGAACAACCAGGTACCATATTCCAACTTAAGAAATTAAACATTACACACAGAATTGATTTTCTCTACTCTCCTTCCCAGTTTCTCACCCTTTCTTCCTCTAAAAGGGAAACTATTATCCTAAACTTGGTGTCGATTATTCATACACATGTCTTCATATACCTATTACATATATGTATTCTTTAACTATATATAGTATGTTTTCTATACATTTAAATTTTGTATATGGTATCACATTGAACATATTGTGCAACTTGCTGTTTTCATTCAACATTATGTGAGGTTTAGCCACTTGATACATGTAGTTCCAGTTAGCTTTAATAAATCTAAAAAGAAATAAAGGATAACTGACTGAAAAAGTATTACGTATTAATTTCCATGAAGTCTTTGGGAACTTGATATTTCCATGGATAATAATTGGATTTGATGCTAATTCCTTTATTCATGGAGTATTTATGGGGATTCACTATCAGCCAGGTACCTGATAGTGTGAGTCACTAGAGACACAATGATGAGCAAAACAGACTAAGTCTCTACTCTGAAGGAACTTAAAGTCTGGTTGTAAAGTAAGGGTTAGACATTAATCAAATAATTGTACTCATTTATTAATTATAAACTGTCATGATTGAGGTATCTTTGAGTTGAGGTGACAGACCTAAAAATCTGGGGAGACCAAGGCAGCTAGAGTTTTCAGAACCAATGATTGGAGAGGAGAGAGCTGCAGAAAGAACTTCACATATCTACAGAAGGTCCATCTTGAGTAGCCACAAGAGTACTCATTAGTACGTGTATGTGTGGAAGATAACCAAGGCTAGGGAAAGAACCACCAGAAAAGGGCCAGGAATAGTGCTTATTCCTACCAGCCGGACTGGAAAACCTCATAATTCATGAGACATTGGACAGAGTGCTCAGAAGTTTCTTCCCTTGGAAGTGGAGAATAATTATCTCCAGAGCGAGCACTGCTCTGATCCCACTTAACAAACCTCAAAAGCAACATACAAAAGGACCAAACACAGTTTCCAAGTAACTTAACTGCACTACAGAACAAAAAATATCTGACTTTGTTAAAGTTGTAAAGGCAATGAAGAGGAGAAACTCTTTTGGAAAAATTGAATACCCATATGTAAAAAAAAAAAAAGATGACTGATGGTACTGGGAAGCTATGGGGGGGAGGGGGATGGGATTAACAGTAGCAAATATCTGTCGGGGGATGGGAAAACACCTCTTATCAACAGAGTGCCTGAATGAAACGTCATTGTACACCTAACCCTTAACTGTACCCCACAAAACCATAATAAAAAATACTGATTAATGAAAAAAAAAAAGAAAAGAAAAACTTTGGTTTACACTTTACACAACATACAAATATCAACTCAAAATGGATCATAGGCCTAAATCTAAAATGTAAAATGATATAATTCTAGAAGAAAATATAAGAGAAGACCTATGATCTTGGGACGGCAAAGATTTTTTAAAAGCAAGCCCTGAGTGCCACAATAATCATCAGCTCTGAGAAGCCCTAACTTTTACCTCTGAACGGTTTTTTTTTTTCCTCCTTTCTGTTCTTCTTTAGTGTTTTATATGATATTTATCAAATTACATAATAAGTATGTTTGTCCTTCTCTTCTTCTATTGTGCATCTCTGGAGTAGAGATCATGTCTCAAACCTTTTAAGATTCTCAAAGTCCAATAAATGTTAATTACATGCTATCTCCAATACCAAATTTAATCAGGGAGAACATCTTTCCTAGGATTCTACTAGAATATTTTCTGCATGTCTCATCCAAAAACCGGGTTATAGGGTTACTCTAAGCAGATCACTAATGGGGTTAATGGAATTACCATGATTTACTTGGACTAATTATGGAGGACCAAAAAAACCTGGAATTTACAAAAAATTGTGTATTTATTCTTACCTGTTTAAACTTCAGTCACTGTCAAAGTGCTTTCCATTTAATGCAATACACCAGTGGTCCCTAACCTTTTTGGCATTAGGAACTGGTTTCAGGGAAGGCATTTTTTCCACAAATGGAGTGGGGAAGGATGGTTTGGGGATGATTCAAGCCCAGAGCACTTATTGTGCACTTAATTTTTATTATTATTACATTGTAATATATAATGCAATAATTATGCAGCTCACCATTAAAAAAAAAGAAAGAGGCGTGGATGGAAGTGGTAAATAAAATGATGGTAGGCCAAACACAGACTAAGTGTCAGATTCTGACTTAAAGCTTATCATCAGATGCAGCTGTACAATTGAAGTGAATCAACTCACTTGCCACTCATTGATCTGCGTCTGCAAACAATTGATTTATTATGGTCTCTGCA
Organism: Carlito syrichta; assembly: GCF_000164805.1. Taxonomy (NCBI): domain Eukaryota; kingdom Metazoa; phylum Chordata; class Mammalia; order Primates; family Tarsiidae; genus Carlito; species Carlito syrichta. The sequence goes on along the minus strand of NW_007253869.1, from coordinate 93,319 downwards.
TTCAAACCTCACTGCTAATGTTAATCTGTGTTTTCAGTCGCTCCCCAGTGCTAGCATCACCACCTTAGCTCCACCTCAGGTCATCAAGCATTAGATTTTCCTAAGGAGCACACAATCTAGATCTCTCACATGTGCAGCAAACATTAGGGTTCATGCTTCTATGAGAATCTAATGTCACCACTGATCTGACAGAAAATGGAGCTCAGGCAGTAATGCAAGCGATGGGGAGCAGCTGCAAATACAGATGACGCTTCACTTGTTTGCCTGCTGCTCACCTGCTACTGTGTGGCCCAGATCCTAATAGGCCACATATTGGTACTCATCCATGGCCTGGAATATGGGAACCCTTGCAATACACCTACCAAGAGGCTTTTTCCACTGCTCAAAATAGTTTTGAACTCATCAATTTTGATAGTTTTTGTGTTTCTGCCATTTTTTGTTTGTTAGTTTCACCTCTTCCACTTTGGCAAAATATTTCCCTTTGAGGATTTTCTTCATCGGGGAAACAAAAAGTCCCTCCCTGCAAGATCAGGTCAATAGGGAGGGTAGGGCACAGCGGTCACGAGATTTTTGGGAAAAAACTGCTGAAACCCAGCACAGTATGGGCAGGTGTGTTGTCATCGTGGAAGAACCAGTCACCTGTTTGCCACAACTCAGGACTTTTTTTCTGCAGATTGTTTCTCACAACAGTACTATCTGGTACACCGAAGCCAGTGGGTTCCTAGGACACCTACCTAGCAGGGAAATCTGTACTACAAGTAGCCTACTCTTCAAAAGATAATTCTGGTGTTTTTTTTTTGGAGGGGGGTCTCCCCTTGTACGTTTTGCTCTTTGGGAATGGCCTTTACCTTCCCTAAGGAGTTAAGGTGTTGGGTAACCTAGATGCAGAACTCACCACGGAGAGCCTGACAGAAATGCTGTGACGAGGGAGCTGGTGACTCTTAATCAGTCAGCTTCATTTTCCACTATGAAGGTAAAGTTGACAAACAATCATAACTTTTTTTTTTTTGAGTTGGAGTCTCACTCTGTCGCCCAGACTGGAGGGCAGTGGCCGCTCCAGCCACTGCAGCCTTGACCTGATGGGCTCCGGCGATCCTTCCGCCTCAGCCTTCCAAGTAACTGGAACTACAGGCATGCGCTACCATGCCCGGCTAATTTTTTTTGACTTATTGTAGAGATGAGGTCTTGCCAAGTTGCCCAGGCAGGTCTCGAACCCGCGGGCTCAGGCAATTCACTTACCTCGGCCTCCCAAAGCACGGGATTACAGGCCAAGCCACCGAGCCCGGCAACAATCATAACTTAAGTTTAGATTTCAGGAGAAAAAAACTGTTAGCTATCACTATTTGGAAATAACAAGAATAACACAGCACCGCTACAGTAGAAAGAGTGAAATCATTCATCTTAAACAGCAAGACTTTGCACTGAGCTTTTTATAGCTTTTTGGACAACGCATCTGTAGAAAGAAACTTGGTAAGCTTTACTGCTGAATCACTTATATTAACCCATACAAATTTGAATACCCATTAATTTTCACAATAGCCATTGTTTTCAATCTTATGTTATTATACAAACATCTTTACAAACCTTAAGACTAACTCAAGCACAAATATCTTTGTTGCAAATGTCGTAAGCAAAAAAATAATAATAATAAAATCTAACCAGTGTTGTGGATACTAAGAATTTGTATTTTCTCTATGAATATAGGAGCTTATAGAAAATAGAGAGCAGGAAAAAAAAATGTATTAATGTTGAGAGTTGTTTCTAGCCTAACAAATCTGGCCAACATGCATTTCACTGAGAAAAATTAGCTTCCTGTTTTTAAAAGGAGAAGTTCATATTTTTTATTCAAGACTGAATTTCCGGTTGTTTGTTTTGTGCTACTAGAGATTATTTTTGTTTTCCACACTCTGAATCTCAGGCACTACCTTGACGACTTCGGGATATGGGAGCTCTGAAAGCAACCTATCAGGCAGAGTACATGAAAGGGTAGTTCTCAAGTCTGGGGACAAACAAATGGGGAGAAGAGGAGGATTTGGAGCTCTATTTTTATTTCCTCCCCCAATACTACAATGATTTATGCCTTTAGAGTCCTGAGAAACACAAGTTCATCAACATTCAGTTGCTTTTCCTCTAGTCCATATATCAAAGGAAAATATCCCAGTTCCAAGACTGAATTTCCTGGTGACCTAGTTCCCCCTCAGACCCATCTAGAAACTTCCAGATGAGTCAAAACTGTCATCAGATCCACACTAGCTGATTCCCCAGGTTTGATTGGTTCTCATTGTTTTGATCTGAGCAGTGTCAGTAACTGAAAGTGCTAACCTCACCACAGGCCCTGTATTCAGCCCCATTCCTAGGGCCCTATCCCCCTGGGACTAAAGAGTCAGTTTGTAGCTTCGCTTGTGTTTGTGGAGTTGGAAAAAGGCAATCTCCAGAAGGGACACCATGAGAGTCTTTCTAGCCTAAGTCGAGGGTAGTACCATCTGGGCTCCCCTTCCCTATCCTTAACTAGTACAATCAGAGATGGATGAGGCTCCCCACTCAAGATGCAGTAGACAAAAGTAGCAAATCTTGAATGTTTACTTCAAAAATCATTGGTGTATGTTGGTTGTAATTGCTATGTAACAACTATCTTAAATTTCCTGTAGCACTCAAAGGCTCATAAAAATAATTTGCAGCATTTGCATAATCCAGATGTTAAGATGAAATAACTCTGTCATTTCAAAGAAAGATAAAATTATACTGAGCACACATTCTGTGAAAAATTCAGTGTCCATGCTCCACCCCTATCTCTGCAAATTTTAGTCTTGTGGGCTCACACACATGGGCTCGGAATCCCTGCTTTTAATTTGTTCTTGTCCTCAATCACAGCTCTCGTGCTGAGACTGACTCCTCCTTTATTCTGTTTTAATGCCTTTCCAGATGTATAACCTAGCCACCATATTTTGCCAGCTAAATGCAAATTCTTCTTGCAGACTTCTGAAGGTCCCTTCACCATGTGGGAAGCTGGGGGACAAAGTCAGACCAGTCTTGGAAGGGAATTCTGAGAGTCTGCCTACCTGCCCAAGGGAAATATATGAGGAAGAAATTTGTCTTTGATCTTTCCTTATGCACTCTCTTCTTTTTCCTCTCCCCTCATAGGAATTGCAATGGGTACAGGTGTGGCTCTCCTTGGTGGGAAATAAGGAAGACGACAGGACTTGGCATTAATAAATCATTTGGGGTCAACAGTTCTTGCTTTCTCCCTCTTGTTCATCAACTTGTGGAAATTTTTTAATAGACTCTAAGAACAGAAGAGTTTACTTTGTAAGTGTATTCTGATTCTTACTGCCTTATACATAGACTAACAATTTTTGGAATAAATATTCAAGACTTGTTACTTTTGTTTGCTGCTTCTAGGGTGCGAGTCCCATCTCTGGTTGTTCTAGTGAAGAGTAGGGAAGAATGGGATGTCTCTTGGGATATAAGTAAAGGAATTCCAAGAGCGCTCATAGGCTGGAGCCAGGGTGATAAAGCAATCAGTAAACACTTTGAAACATTATCCCATTCTACAGATACTAAAGCTCAACGGTTTTGGGTTTGGGTTTTGCTTTTTGTAGATAAAAATTAATAATCTCTGTGCTAACACATTTAAAAATCTTCATGTAATGGATTATTTAATGGGAAATAGAAATTTAAGAACTGAATACAGAAGAGGAAGAGTACATTATGTATGTTTAAAAAAAGGGTCCAAGTTCTATCTCCAGAAAGATTGATTATGCAAAGTACTAGGCAAGGAGAACAACAGGAAAGAACGCAAAGCCCAGAAGTGTGAGTGTGTGTTTGTATGTGTGTAAATGACACCTAGGCATTTTAGATAAGTGCTAAAAGGATGAATTAATAACTCATGATTATCAGAAAACAAATTTACAGTTTTATCTTACAAAATGCATCAAATACATCTGGACAAATTTTACTGGGTTAAATATTTAAATAAAGAAGCAAAGTCATGTTTTAACTCTCAGTAATGGTAGAAAAGCTTATGCCAAGCTAACTATCCTGATTATTATAAATAGAAACTTAAGACACAATTAAATACAACTACTTGAAGATATTGGAGAGAGAGCAAAATTAAACAGAAGTTAAAGGGAATTCAAAACTTGGAAGAAGTTTATCATGCTGGGTGAGATCCAGATGAAACAACATGCTGGGTAGATCTCACCCAGCATGATGTTTTATTTGAAAATACTCCCCAGTTCAGTGGTGCGCAAAGAATAAACCGTGAGCAGAAAGCAATGGTTTTACTGGGCTAGGAAGCCAGAGGTTGTATTTCATGGACTGCCAGAATATCTGAAAATTGAAGGGGGCATTGTGGAAAGTAGATAGCTACGGAGTGAAAGCCTCTGTATCAAAACTTCCCTCAAACCCTAGACTACCTCTGGAACTATCCAGGGCAGGGTAAGAATATGACTAACTCAGTAGAAGGCAGGTAACATCTGGGGGTGGTGGCAGAAATTTCAAGTTACCTAGTGCTCAGGAAAGGAGTTTTCCATTGACTCCTCAGTAAGGACATGTTTTAGGAATAAGGATCATGTTAGTAAGGACTAAGAACTTCACTCTGCAACACAGAGTGAAACTGTAATAGAATAATTCTAAAAGCTTAAAACCAAACCTCCACAAGATCAAGGTACTCTACCAGTGATTTAATTGCTGCTAGAACAAACAAATCTTAAAAAATAAAATAAAATACACAGCATTTTTATAATGTATTATCCATAATACAGAAGAATCAGTAAAAATATACCAATGTGTGAAGAAACAGGAAAGTGTGACCCATAGTAAAAATAAAAAGTGCTCATTAGAAGGAGACTCACAGATAACTTAGATAATTGAAATAGTAGCCAAGACTCTTAAAATACCTATGAAAAACATGTTAAAGAATGTATAGGAAAAGACGGATAAAGCAGGTGAAAAATTGGAAACTAAAAAAATAGAAATCTAAAAACTAAAATATACAATATATGAATTTTTAAAAGCTGTTAGATAGGATTAACAGCAGATTTAACAATGTAAAAGAACATATTGATGACCTTGAAGACAGAGCAATAAAAATCATCCAAATTGAAGTACACAGAGAAAAAAGGCTGAAAAAAGAATGAACAAAGTTTCAATGACTTGCAGGACAGTCCTAAATACTCCAAACTGGAGTCCCAGAAAAAGAAGAGAGAATGAGACAGAAAGTATATTTGAAGAAACAATGAACAAAAATTTAAAAACCTGAATTAACAAATCCAAGAAGCTCAGTGAACCCCAAGCAGGATAATTACAAAGAAAACCACACTTAAGCACATCATTATTTTTTTTAAAAATTTAAGATTCATGGGGAGCTCATGTGTATTCGTTACATGGACATTATGTGTAATGGTGGTGACTGGGCTTCAGGGGGCCCATTCCTCAGATAGTGAGCATTGTGCTTCATAGATAGTTTCTGAACACTAAACCTTTTCTCCCTCACCCCTTATTGGTGTCCCTAGTGTCTATTATTTCTATTTTTGTGGTTGTTTAGCTCACACATATGAGTGAGAACACGCAGTGTTTGGTTTTTTGTTTCTGAGTCAGTTTACTTGGAATGATGATCTTCAGTTCCATTCATGTTGTTGCAAAGAACGTGATTTCATTCTTTTTTATGATACACACATATATATATACATATATATGTATATCACATTTTCATTGTCCACTAAGTGGTCGGTGGGCATTTAGGTTGATTCTGCATCTTTGCAATTGTGAATTGTGCTGTGATGAACATGCAGGTGCAGGTATATTTTTATACAAGAACCCTGTTCCTTAGGGTAGATACCTAGAGTGGGATTGATGAATCAAATAATAGATCTACTTTTAGTTTGTTCGGTGAACTCCATACCACTTTCTATAGAGGTTGCACTAACTTACACTCCCAAGAACAGTGTATAAGTATTCCTTTTTCTTTGCATTTGTGCCAGCATCTATTGTTTTTGATTTTTTTTAAATAATGGCCATTCTTACTGGTGTAAGGTGGTATCTCATTGTGGTTTTAATTTGTATTTCCCAGATGAGGAGTGATTTTGAGCATTTTTTCATATGTTTGTTGGCCATTTGTGTATCTTCTTTTGAGAGAAGTCTGTTCATGTTGTTTGCCCACTTTTAAATGGGGTTATTTGCTTTTTTCTTGCTGACTTGTTTGAGTTCTTTGTAGATTCGTCCTTTGTCAGACATATCATTTGCAAATATCTTCTCCTATTCTATAGGTCACCTATTTGCTCTGTTGATTATTTCTTTTGCTGTGCAGAAGCTTCATTAGTCCCACTTATTTATTTTTGTTTTAGTTGCATTTGCTTTTGGGGTTTTAGCTATAAATTATTTGCCTAGCCCAATGTCCAGAAGAGTTTTCCTAGGTGTTTTTCTAACATTTTAATTGTTTCAGGTCTGATTTTATGTCTTTAATCCATCTTGAGTTAATTTCTGTCTATGGGGAGAGATAGAGATCAATTTTCTGAATGTAACTAATCAATTTTGCCAGCACCATTTGTTGAATAGGATGTCCTTTTCCCAGTGTATATTTTCATCTGCTTGTCAAAGGTCAGTTGGTTGGACGTATTTGGGTTTATTTCTGGATTCTCTATTCTGTTCCATTGGTCCATATGTCTGCTCTTGTACCAGTACCCTGCTGTTTTGGTTACTACAGTCTTGTTGCATAATTTGAAGTCAGGTAATGTGATACCTCAAGCTTTGTTCTTTTTGTTTAAGGTTGCTTTACTATTCTAGCTCTTTTTTGGTTACATATGAATTTTTAGAATTTTTTTTTCTAATTCTGTGAAAACTGATGTTGGTTGTTTGGTAGAGATTGGACTGAATCTGTCAATTACTTAGGGTAATATGGTCATTTAACAATGTTGATTCTTCCAATCCATGAACATGTAATGTTTCTCCTTTTGTTTGTGTTCTCTTTCTTTAATTAGAGTTTTGTAGTTCCCCTTGTAGAGATCTTTCACCTCCTTGGTTAAATATATCCTTAGGCATTTTGGCTTTTTGGCTGCTATTGTAAATGGAATTAAGTCCTTGATTTGATTCTCAGCTTGGCTGCTATTGGTGTTTAGCAGTACTACTGATTTGTGTGTGTTGATTTTGTATCCTAAAACTTTACTAAATTCATTTATCATCTCCAGGAGTCTTTTGGCAGTCTTTAAGGTTCTCTAGGTATAAGATCATATCATCATACAGAGATAGTTTGATTTCTTCTTTTCCAATTTGGATAGTTTTATTTCTTTTTCTTACCTGATTGCTCTAATTAGTACTTCCAGTACTATGTTGAATAATAGTGGTGAAACTGGACATCCTTGCCTTGCTGCTGTTCTGAGTTCAGGATGACATTGGCTGTGAGTTTGTCATCTGTAGCATCTTTTTTTTTTTAAGTTGGAGTCTCACTCTGTCACCCAGACTGGAGTTCAGTGGCATGCTCCCAGCCACTGCAGCCTCAACCTGCCAGGCTCTGGTGATCCTTCCACCTCAGCCTTCCAAGTACTGGAACTACAGGCATGCGCTACCATGCCTGGCTAATTTTTTATTTATTGTAGAGATGAAGTCTCACCAAGTTACCCAAGCGGGTCTCAAACCCGCGGGCTCAGGCAATCTACTCACCTCAGCCTCCCAAGGTGTGGGATTACAGGCTGGGCCACCAAACCTGGCTTAGCTTCTATTATTTTGAGGAATGCTCCCTCTATGCTTATTTTGCTTGGCTTTGTATCACAAGTGAATGCCAAATTTTATCAAATGCTTTTTATTTGTCCATTGGAATGATCATGATTATTGTTTTTAATACTGTTTATGTACTGAATTATGTTAATTGACTTGTGTGTGTTGAACCATCCTTGCATCCCTGGAATAAAACCCACTTGGTCATGGTGTTTTTAAAAATTTTTTATTTTAAAGATGTGGGGTACAATTCAGGGATAGGTATACAAATGTTCATTATGCAGGTACCCTTGGAAGTTTCCCACTACTGCCAATCCCTTTCTTATAGTATTATGATAATTGTTCAATGTCGACTTATGAGTGAGAACATGTGGTACTCAGTTTTCTGTCCTGTGATAGATTACTGAGTATGATAGACTCTAAATCTATCCAAGTTGCTGTGCAGTCCATATGTTTGCTGTTCTTTATGGCTGCATAATATTCCATTGTATATATGTATTACATTTTTTTTATCCAGTCTGGTTTCAATGGGCAGCCTAATTGTTTCCATGTTTTTGCTATTGTGAATAGTGCTGCAATAAACATGTGTGTGCAGGACCTTGAACAACTATCATAGTACTATAAGAAAGGGATTGGCAGTAGTGGGAAACTTCCAGGGGGTGGGGTGGGATTGATAGTAGTGGGAAACTGCCAGGGGAACAGGGGCACACCTCATCAACAAGGGTACCTGGATAATGAACATTTGTGTAACTAGCACTGAATTGTACCTCACATCTTTAAAATAATTTTTTTTAAAGTTGATTCTTCCCAGTCATGAGCATGGAATATTTTTCCATTTGTTTGTTTCATCTTTGACTTCCTTGAGCAGTGCTTTGTAGTTTTCACTGTAAAGATCTTTCACTTCTCAGGAAGATACCAAGGCATTTCATTTTTTTGTGACTATTGTGAATAGGATTGTGCTTTTTATTTGTTTCTCTGTTTGTTATTGGTAAGAATGTGACTGTCTTTTGCATGTTTATTTTGTACCCTGAGACTTTACCAAGGTCCTCCTTTGCCAAGAAGATTTTTGACAGATTCTCTTGGATTTTTGAGGTATAGAATCATATCATCAGTAAAGAGAGATAACCTGACTTCCTCTTTTCCTATATGGTACCCCTGATTTCCTTCTCTTGTCTGATTGCTCTAGCTAGGACTTCCAACACTATGTTGAACAGGAGGGGTGAGAACAGCTGTGTCCTGTTCCGGTCTTCAAGGGAAATGCTTCCAATTTCTGTCCATTTAGCAATATGTTGGCTGTGGGTTTATCATAGATTGCTCTTACTATTTTGAGGTCTGTTCTATCTATGTCTAGGTGTTCAAGGGTTTTTATCAAGAAGGGATACTGGATTTTATAAAAAAAAATTTCTGCATCTAATGATGCAATTATTGGTTCTTGTTTTTACATCTGTTGATATATTTAGTCACATTTATAGTCTTGTGAATGTTGAGCCAGCCCTGCATCCTGTGGATGAAGCCTACTTAGTCATGGTGGATGATTTTTGAGATGTATTGTGTCCTATTTGTTAGGATCTTGTTGACAATTTTTGTATCTATATTCATCAGGGATATTGCCCTGTAGTTCTCTTTCTTTGTTGAATCTTTACCCATTTGGGGTATCAGTTTGATGTTAGCTTCATAAATTGATTTTGGGAGAATTCTGTCTTTCTCGATTGCCTGGAATACTTTCAGTAGGATTGGTATTAGCTTCTCCTTGTATTTTTTTTTTTCTTGAGTTGGAGTCTCACTCTGTCACCCAGGCTGGAGTGCAATGGCATGCTCACAGCCACCCCAGTGTTGACTTGCTAGGCTCCAGCGATCTTTCTGCCTCAGCCTTCCAAGTAGCTGGAACTACAGGTGTGTGCTACCATGCCCAGGTGATTTTTTTTAATTGTAGAGACAATGTCTCACCAAGTTGCCCAGGCTGGTCTTGGACCCATGGGCTCAGGCAATCCACTTACCTCGGCCTTCCAAAGTGCTGGGACTACAGGCTGAGCCACTGAGTCTGGTCTCCTTGTATTTTTTTTAATGGGCTGTTGAATTTAGTTTGCTAATATTTTGTTGAATATTGTGGGCCTATGTTCATAAGTAGTATTGGTCTGTGGTTTTCTTTTTTTGTTGTGTCTTTTCCTGGCTTTGGTATCAGAGTGATATTGGCCTCATAGAATGAGTTAGGGAGGGTTCCTTCCTCTTAATCTTGTGGAATAGCTTCAGTAAAATTGGTGCCAGTTCTTCTTTGAAGCTCTAGTAGAATTCAGCTTTGAGTACATCAGATCCTGAATTTTTTTTGGTTGGGATACTTCTAATTACTGTTTCAATCTTACCACTCATTATTGATCTGTTCAAGATTTCTATGTCTTCCTGATTCTAGGTTAAGGGGATTGTAAGTTCCCAAGAATGTGTCCATTCCCTCTTGATTGTCTAGTATGTTGGCATAGAGGTGTTCATAACAGTTATGGATGATATTTTGATTTTCTGTCATAGTTGTAATGTCTTCTTTTCCATTTCTGATTTAGCTAATTTGAATCTTTTTTCTTTGTTTCTTAATCTAGTTAGTGGGATATCAATTTCATTTACCTTTTCAAAGAACCAACTTTTTGTTTCATTGATTTTTTTTATTTTAAATTTCATTTAGTTCTTCTCTGATCACTATTATTTCTTTTCTTCTTCTAGCTTTGAGTTTGGTTTGTTTGTGGTTTTCTAGTTCTGTGAGATATGATGTTAGGTTGTCAACATGTGATCTTTCATTCTTGTTAATGCAGGCCTTAAGAGCTATAGTTTGTCCTCTGAGTATAGCTATGGCTCTGTCTCAGAGGTTTTGATAGGCTGTTTCATTGTTATCATTTGTTTTAAGAAATTTTTAAATTTCCATTTTGATTTCATTTTTTACCCAAGCATCATTCAAGAGCAAATTGTTTAACTTCCATGTTTTTGTTTGGTTTTGCAAGTTCTTCTTGGAGTTTATTTTCTAGTTTTATTCCACTGTAGTCTGAGATGGTGCTTGATATGTTTTCAATTTTTAAAAAATTTATTGAAACTTGATTTGTGGCCTATCATATGATCTATCTTGGAGAATGTCCATGTGCTGATGAGGAAAATGTATATTCTATAGTTTTGGAGGGGAATGTTCTGTAGATGCATGTTCGTGCCATTTCTTCTAGAGTCCTTTTAACTCCAATGTTTCTTAGTTGATTTTCTGCCTTGATGATCTGTCAGTGGAGTGTTGAAGTCTCCCATTCTTGCTGTTTTGCTATCTCTATTTTCAGGTTTAGCAGAATTTGTTTTATAAAGCTGGGGGCTCTGGTGTTATGTGTATATATATATTTAAATTTATTATGTCTTCTCATTTGAGTGCTTCCCTTATAACAATATAATAGCCATCTTTGTCCTTTTTTTGTTTTTGAGTTGGAGTCTCACTCAGTCACCCAGACTGGAGTGCAATGGCCGCTCCCGGCCACTGCAGCTTCACCTGCTGGGCTCTGGCGATCCTTCCGCCTCAGCCTTCCCAGTAGCTGGAATTACAGGCGTGCACTGTCACGCCCAGCTGATTTTTTGATTTATTGTAGAGATGAGCTCTCGCTGTCCAGGCGGGTCTCGAACCCGCGGGCTCAGACAATCCACTCACCTCAGCCTCCCAAAGGCGCGGGATTGCAGGTTGAGCCACAAGCCCGGCGATCTTTGTCCTTTTTTAATAAACTGTTGTTAATTTAAAGTCTGTTTTATCTGCTATGAGAATGGCTGTTCCTACTAGTTTTTGGTTTCCATTTGCATAGAATATTTTTTTGTTTGTTTGTTTTGTTTCTGTTTTTGTTTTGTTTTGTTTTTTGAGTTGGAGTCTCTTTGTCACCCAGACTGGAGTGCAGTGGCTGCTTCCGGCCACCGCAGCCTCTACCTGCTGGGCTCCGGCGATCCTTCCGCCTCAGCCTTCCAAGTAGCTGGAACTACAGGCACGCGCTACCCCACCCGCTAATTTTTTGATTTATTGTAGAGATGAGGTCTCGCCTGCCCAGGCGGGTCTTGAACCCGCGGGCTCAGGCAATCCACTCACCTCAGCCTCCCAAAGGCGCGGGATTACAGGCTGAGCCACCGAGCCCGGCTTGCATAGAATATTTTTCTCCGTCTCTTTACCTTGAGTCTATAGGAGTCTTTGTGAGTTAAGTGGGTCTCTTGAAGAGAGCATATATTTGGGTTGCATTTTTTAAATCCATTCTGCCAGTTTGTATCTTTTTAGTGGGGCATTGAGATCATTTATGTTCAGTGTTAACAATGATATATAAGGTATTCTATTCATTGTACAGTTTGTTATCTGATTGCTTTATTTATTTTCTCTATTGTGCTAGAGTTCCATAAAGTCTGTGAACTATGATTTCCTGCATTTTTCTACTGGCACATCATGATTAATCTTCCAAAAACCAAATATCAAGGTACAATCTTAAAAGCAGTCAGAGGAAGAAGATACATTATATACAAAGGAATAATGATAAGAATGTGCTATGGCTTGAATATTTGTCCTGTTCTAAACTAATACTGAAATTTAACCCCCAGTATAACAGCATTGAGATGTTGGGCCTTTGAGAGGTAATTGAGTCATGAGGATTTGGCTCTCAGGAATAGATTAATCATGGATTTCTGGATTAATTTGTTACTTGGGAGTGAGACTGGTAGCTTTGCAAGCAGAGGAAGAAAGACTTGAACCAGAATGCTCAGTCCCCTCACCATGTGATGCCCTCCTTGAAGTCTGCACAAAGATTCTATCCACATGTTTTGAGTTAGTTTTGGTATATAGTGATAGGTAGGGGTTCAGTTTCATTCTTCTGCATGTGGTTAGTCAGTTTTCCCAGCACCATTTGCTAAATATGGTTTTCTTTCCCCAATTATTGTTATAGGTTGCTTTGTTGAAGATGAGTTGGTTGAGAGTCCATGTTTTTACTTCCTCTCTGTCCTATTGTTTCCTTGTCTTCAAGTGAAAAATCAAATATTATTCTGCCTTAGTTCATTTTCTGTTGCTTATAACAGAATACCAAAACTTGGTTAATTTATAAAGAAAAGGAATTTATTTCATACAGTTTTGGAGGCTGAGAAGTCCAAAGTTGAGAGGCTGCATCTAGTGAGAGCCTGCTTTCTCTACAGAGGATGCAACAACAAGGTGTCACCTTAAAACCAGAGGCTGAATCTGCCAGTACCTTGATCTTGGACTTCCCACTGCCAGAACTGTGAGAAATACATTTATTTTCTTTATACATTATCTAGTCTGTAGTCCTACTATAGCCGCACAAAATGGACTAAGATAAGGAATCAAGGGCTGGACTAGATGTTGATATCAACACTCTCATAACTATTATGGAACAAGTACAAGTTTAACACAGAATGCAATTAATAACTTTGAAGTGATGTGCATAAGTTAAAAGGCTACATTATCAATATAAACAGATGTCTTGGTTTAGATTGCTTTTTTCCTTCACTCTCTTGTCCCTGGGGACCCTGAGTAGCAAAGTCCTACAGACATTTAAGCTCATGGCTTTCAATGAGAGATTTCTAATACGATTATTAATTGACTTTCTGTTGAGTCCACATGAGCAAAAATTCTCATGTCATTCCAGCTAAAATGTAGTACTAAAACAAGAAATACTCTTTTCCTCACTTTTATCTTAAGTTTTCATGATGTTTTCTGCAACCTCCCTTAGTATGTAGCACAAAAATATATTTCTGAAAATGTGGCAACCTATGAAGCAAAATGAGAAACGACTCACTTTTAAGCCTACTATTCATCCTGGGTGCTTTTCTAAAGTGTATGTATCACTTCTGGAGTTTATACTTTCACCCATTCTCTCTATGCCTCTCCCAATGGTGCTTCAGTTTCCTTAGCCTGTACATACTCACCTAAATACAAGGAAGAACCAAACTGATCCTTTCTGATAGATTCTCGGATAAGTCATTTTCCAAACAAATAAACAAGAGTCAGATGACTGTACTTAAATGAGAGGTAAAGTGATATAGAAATATTTTGATTCATTTACAATTTGTCTTTTTCTTTCCCTTTTTTATCTTCCTTTACTCATCCAGAATCTTAATGAATGCAGGAATTATTCCATTAGCTCTACTATTCTGGTTGCAGGCTCTAAGGAAATCCAGTGATTTCCAGGGTGTGAGAATTTACTGCCTCCAACATTCAGAACCCAGCCTCAGGCTTCTCAGCCTGATGGGGAGTCCTGGAAGAAAGACTGCTTAGGGGAAGCAAGGAACCTGAACTCTCACTGTGTTCTGTTTCTCACAGATATTCCCAAAACTCCTAAAAGGCAATGGCCCTTCTCCCCTACCCCAGTGATTATGTCTTTGTGGAATTCCAAATCTAACTGCATCAAGGGCCACTTTTTTGTCAAAGGTGCGAGGAAGACAACTACTCTACATTTTTTATTTTTGGTTGAACAGGATCATAAACATTCCATACTGCTAGTCTTCCTGATTGAGTACCATGAGTTGGTGTTCTGATGATCTACTTAGAAGCCCATTTTGACCTAAATCGAGTCAATGACATATTCTAGGACCATTAGTATCATATTTTTACAAAGAGATCCTGACATTTCCATGGGCAACTATTTTGATGCATTAGTGAGGAAATTATGACTCAGACTAAAACAGACTCTCACATAACATAAAAAGTGTTTACTTTCACTTCATTCCTGGTCCCAGAATTTGGAAGTTGAGTTGTGATTCTGTGATGTCTACTGCATACATCCCTTGAAATTAAAAAAAAAAAAAGCCTTTGAGGAGGGGATTGGGTGAGAGATTTGGAAAGATAGGGCTTTAAGGGAAAGAAATGCTAATTGTTTAAACTAAAGAAATTAAGAATAACAACACTTCCTTCCAAGACTCATGATGGAGTGGGTATTAACAGCAAGGAGTCATCTCTTTTTAAAGAAATCTCTTCACTAATCTCTTTCAAAGTAGAGCATGTCCCTCTCTACACCCTTATTCCTTTTTTATGTCCTTAAACTGGGTGAGAGATTTTTAAATTCATGGAACAGGTTTCAAAATATTTTCTTTAAAGATTTGCATATGGTGACCTGTGTCCAGAATTTCACATTTATAGTATTTTGATGGCGTCATCAAAATTTCCATTTTAACATCCTGTTTTTTATATAAATAAAAATAGACAAATTTTTCAGGGAAGGAAAAACAAGTCCATAAACACAAGAGGAGATAATAACACATTTTTTACAAAACGGACATCAAGTAGACAACATCAATAAACATATAAAAATATTTTGAAATAAGCATAACAAACTATGCACAAAATTTCTATAGGAAAAATTTTAAATTTTATTGAAAGATACAGAACAAAAGGTGAATGTAAACAGATGTTTATGCTTCTGGATGAGAAGGCTTAACTTTGTAAAGATATCAATTATCCCCCAAATTAGCTTCCGAATTCAATGCAATCCCAATTGAAACCTCAACAGGAGTTTCAGGAAATTGGATTAGACTGTCCTAAAATGGCAATGAAAAAAATAAAAGTACACTAATAGTTTAGACAATTTTAAAACAGAACACAAGTATGTGTGTATGAGGGAGTTCTGCTTGCCCTGATAGACAAGACATATTAAAGGCTCTATAATTTAATTTAAGGCTCTAGATATCATCCCAGGAGAAGTAAGTATATCCTGAAACAGAACAGACAGCCCAGCCACAGACCATACACATGTGGGAACTGGCGGACAGTAGAGGAGGCATCAAAACTCAGCAAGGAAGGCATAAACTACTCAGAAGAAAGGCTTTGAAAACTGGCTCAACTTCTGGAATAAAATAAAATTCAAGCACAATCTAATATAAATGGAAAAAAACAGTTTAGATCGATGAAAACCAATACAATTTTTCAACTATTAAAAAAAATGAAAGTTTTTAGAGGTTTCAAATTTATTATCTTAAAAAAGAAAAATATCTCTCTGTGATTTGGGGATGGGTGGACTTCCTAAACAATGCACAGAAACAAAAAGCATAAGGAAAAGATTAGTACATTTGATTCTATTAACATTTTAGACTTCTGTGTAACAAAGACACTATAAACAAATTTAAAGAACAAGTGGAATACCATGATGGCACAAGTGCAACAAATAACAAATGAGGATTAGCATCCAAACATATAAATAGCTTATAAATTTGAGGAAAAGACAATATACAAACGTGGCCAAAAAAGAGGAGCAGGCAATTACAAAAGAGGAAACCTAAGCAGTAAATAAAAATATAAAAGCTTCTCAAACACCCAGTAACTATGAAGAATGAAATTAAAGCTAATTTGCATATCTTTTTTCACTAATCAGAATGGCAAAAACGTAAAACATTACTGTTATAAATGTTGGCAAAATATGGCAATTATGGACTATAAATTAATACAGCATTTTTGAAAGATAATTTGATATACATTAAAATCTTAAATGTTTCTACCCTTCAATCCTCCACAAATTTCTATTTACTTGCTTGTCCAAGTAAGAACATTCTTTGTAGGATTGCAGTATCTCCTTTCTCAGTTAGTTTCTGTGACATATCTCAGACCCGTGAAACTTGACAACACTCTTTCTCACTAGTCCCCACCCTGGTTCAGGGTCTTGGAAAGCATAGGACAGTCTCTGATCTTTCTTTAGCCCTCATGCAAAACACCTTTTGGCTGAACGACTGCCACCTTCTAATATCCTGGGAGACTTCTTCTGGTGCTTACTGCTCAGAAGTATGGCCTGGATTCACACTACTCTCAAGTCATAAACTTTAATGGGAAGTTTATCAAGCTGTCATTATTTTTTTATTATAAAGATGTGGGGTACAACTCAGGGTTAGGTATACAAACATTGATTATGCAGGTACCCTTGTTGATGAGGTGTACCCCTCCCTCCCCTAGTAGTTTCTCTCAACTGCCAATCCCACCCCCACTCCCCTGACAGTTTCCCACTAATGCCAATCCCTTTCTTATAGTATTATAATTGTTCAAGGTCTGCTTTTGAGTGAGAACTCCTGGTACTGTGTTAGGGTACAGATAGGGTGAGGGTGAATGGGTGGAGAGGGGTGCAGCACCACCGGAGACTGCATGCTGGAGATGCGCACTGACACCCAGAGATCCGAGTGATGCACAGAATTGCAACACATGAAGAGATGAAAGAAGAAAAGATTTATTTAAGAAAAGTTCACTCTCCACAGACAGGAAGTGGGCCTATACTCTAGGTGAGTGTGGCCCCGTAGTCCCCCGAGGCCCAGCTTAAATCCTTTTACTTGGAGATGTTACAATTAGGTAGATGTGACTGCTGTGACTTCCTTATCGACCACTTATGAATGTCTTGGAGACCCTGTAACACAGAGACCCATTAATGTCTGTCTATATTATCATAGCCCCTAGAGAAGGGTGACAAGGATTTTAATGCTCCTGTACCTTCCTGAATGACATTCCTTAGAGCTAATGGAGGGTGCACTTCCCCTTATCTCCTATGCATTCCCAGTGGGTAGCTTCAGGGGATCCTTGACTTTCCTGTAGATAGGGCCCAATCTACTGGAAGATCGACTCCCCACCTGCTCCTGCTCTGAGCAGTCATAGCTTTTGTAATTACAAGTTTCATGACTTCTACAATCCTTGCCCAATGCATGATGTCTTAGGCCTTGCAAATTCACTTTACTCTAGCCAAACTTGATTGACACTATGAGATACCTTTGGCATCAGGAAGTCTGTGTTTCTGAAAGGACAAAGTTGGCAAAGTTAATTTTACCTAAAGTATGCATTTCTCCAAAATATAGCTTCTACTTTCTAATCATTGCATTAAGTTTAGGAACAAGATTTAAAAATGTATTTCCTGCTCTTGGTCTGTCTCTTCACTCTGTTCTTTTTTTCTGTGATAGATCACTGAGTATGATCAACTCTAAATCCATTCAAGTTACTGCAAAGTCCATATGTTTGTCCTTCTTTATGGCTGCATAATATTCCATTGTGTATATGTACCACATTTTTTTAATCCAGTCCAGCTTTGATGGGCAACATGGTTGGTTCCATGTTTTTGCTATTGTGAATAGAGCTGCAACAAACATACGTGTGCAGGTATTTTTTTTTTTTGTAGGATGATTTGAGTTCCTCTGGGTATATTCCCAACAGGGGAAATGCTGGGTCATATAGAAGGTAAATTTCTAGTTCTTTCAGAATTCACCACACTGTCTTCCAAAGAGGTTGTAGTAGTTTGCATTCCCACCAGCAGTGTAGAAGTGTTCCTTTCTCCACATCCTCGCCAGCATCTATTGTTTGTTTTATTAATGATGGCCTTTCTTACTGAGGTTAGGTGGTATTTCAGTGTGGTTTTGATTTGCATTTCTCTGATGATGAGTGAGGCTGAGCAATTTTTCATGTGTCTGTTGGCTACCTGTACATCTTCTTTTGAGAAATCTCTATTCATGTCTTTTGCCCACTTTTTAATGGGGCTGTTTGTTTTTTTCCTTTCGGTGCATTTGAATTCCTTATAGATTCTAGATGTTAGGCCTTTGTCAGATGTACAGTTGGCAAATATTTTTTTCCCATCCTGTGGGCTGTCTCCCTGCTTTCTTGATGGTTTTTTCTTTTTTTCTTTATCAAGTTGTTATTACTCTCACTCCAAACTAGGCAGGGACAGGGGAATTTATGCCACCACTACTCTGTACCTCCACTCTGAATTCTTTTCTCTCACAAGCTCATAGGAATTTTCTAGTCTGTTTTATTGGCTTGAATTTTTTTCTGAAGTTTTTTGATACTGTTCAAGACCTGCACCATACCTCTCAAACTTAGAGACTAAGAATGTGGTGCTATATTCACTGAACTATCCCAACCACTCTCTCACTAGGTGTAGTGGTTTTAAAATATGTTCAAAATTTTATTAACACACCTCCTTTCAAGTGGTAGAACCAAATCTCTATCCCTTTGAGTGTGGGCTGGACTTAGTATCTTGCTTCTAATAACTAAGATAAAGTGGAAGTAACATTGTGAAGCTTGGGAGATGATGAAGTCCCTTTTGTTTGGCTACAATGGAATACCTGAGACTAGATGGTTTATAAAGAACAGAAATTTGTACCACATGTTCTCACTCATAAGTGAAACCTGAACAATTATCATAATACTATAAGAAAGTGATTGGCAGTAGTGGGAAACTGCCAGGGTAGGTAGGGGGCACACCTTATCAATAAGGGTACCTGGTCTCAAACCAGGTGAAGTGGGGACCAAAGTGAGGCCCAAACTTTACCTACTCAATGACCATTTATATACCTAATTCACATCTTTAAAATGAAAAAATAACAGAAATTTATTTCTCTCAGCTCTGGAGGCTGAGATCAAGGCACAAGCAGGTCTGGGGTCTGATGAGGTCCCAGTCTCTGCTTCCAAGGTGAAACCTTTAATGCTGCATCCTCTGGAGGGGAGGAATGCTGTTCCTCACATGACAGAAGAGTGGAAAAGAGAGGACCCACCTCCATAAACCCTTTCAATATTGGCATTAATCCATTAATGAAGGTAGGGACTTCATGACCCAAACACTTAGCAAAAGTCCCCACCTACCAACACTTGCATTTGGAATTAAGCTTCCAACACACGAATTTTGGAAGAAACATTCAAACTGTAGCAGGAGAGTAAGTCATAAAAAGTACTGCAACTTCCTGTTATTCTCCTCTGGAGAGCAAGCCAGTGACCATATGTGAGGTCACTCAAGCAGACCATGGTGACACCCACTTGTTGACGAACTGATGCCTACTGCTAACAACCATGTGAATGGGTCATCTTGGAAGCAGATACTCCAACCTATTTTGGCTCTGGTTGATATTTTGATTTTAACAGCATGAGCTACAACTACCCAGATAAGATAGCCTGCAGAAACTAGAACTACCCAGATAAGTTAACTGCAGAAATTATAAACTAATAAATACTTGTTGTTTTAAACTACAAAGTTTGGAGTAATTTGCTACATGGAAAAAATAACTAATACACTGAAGAAATTGGCAACATATTGCCTCAAGACCAGAATAGGGATAATCGAAGAGAGAATAAAAGGACATCCAGATTAATCTTTGTTAAGGGCTGAATTGTGTTCCCCCAAAATTGATAAGTTGAAATCCTAACCCCAGGACCTCAGAATATAACTGTATTTGGAAAGAGTCTTTAAAGAGGTTATTAAGATTAAATAAGGTCACGGGAATAAACCCTAATCCAATATGACTGGTGTTTTCATAAGAAGACACAGACATGCACAGAAGAAAGACCCCATTAAAGCACAGGGAGAAGACATTCATCTACAAGCCAAAAAGAGATCCTCAGGGTGAAGCCAAACCAGCTGACACCTTGGTTTTGGACTTTTAACTTTGAGAACTGTTAGAAAATAAGTTTCTATTGTTTAAGCCACTCAGTGTGTGGTATTTGTTATGGCTACTCTAGCAAACTAATAACAGTATTTCAAATTATTATTGTATCAGATTCTTCCTTTAGTGAAGATTTACCTTCCTATGCAAAGAACACATTTATATAGAAGTTCAAAAATCCCTTCCAAACAATAGCCATTAAGTCTCTGCCTAAAACTACACTGTCGAATATGGTAGCCACTACCCACATGTGACTACTGAGAACTTGAAATGTGATCACTGTGACTAAGAAATTAAATGTTCAATTTTAATTGATTTTAATTTAAAATGTATACCCAGTTTAGTTATGGGGAAATTTTTAAGGTATGTTTAGAACAGCTTGGACATGTGAATCTACATTTTTAACTGTAAACTGTATAAAATCTAAATACATACCAAATATTTTTGATGAAATTTAACATTTGAATTGTGATGTGCTGGCAGTCTAAGATACATACTGGATTTCAAAGCCTCTGGATGAATAAAGTAACACAAAATATCTCATTAATGATTTTTATTTTGATGGCATGTTCAAAGAATATTTTGGGTAAATTGGGTTAAACATGTATTCTTTACATTAATTTTATCTATTTATTTTTAATTTTTTAAACATGGCTATTAGAAAATTTAAAATTACATGTGAGACTCACATTATATGCCTATATTTTCTATTTGTCAAAGATTGCCCCATGAGGCATTCATTTCCCCACACCAACACCTAGGAATTGTGTTACTTGGCTCACCTGGTCAGTAGCTTAGCAGTATAGCCCTTTAGCTAGGACCAGAATTGGTGAGCAAAGCCAGGACCATATTTGACCAGACCTTGAAAGAACTCTTGACATAAGCAGAATGTCAGAAGGTAGAAATGAAGAGTCAGAGCTAAAGTGCAACCTGGAGAATCTTCTGACCTTAAACCCTGGTGCAGAAAGTGTTGCAGATGCTCATCAAAGTAGATAGAGGAGACACAACGCAGCTGCTCAGCTGCTGTTGGAGAAGCCACTGCCCAGCAGTAGCCTTCATGTGCTGGTGAATATGTTCCTTGCAATTGATGGATTTCCACACAATCTGGTGTGAGATGAGGTAAGGAGGCAGCAGTGGAAACTACATTTTGAAAGAGGCATAGGCCTGAAGATGGTACAACTGAATGGATCTAAAAAGTGGGTGCATAACTGGGTGTAGTCTGCCCTGGGACTTGTCAATTCCATTTGAAGGCATACACTTTAAGAGTTCTTCATACATATGTATAAAGAAACATGTATGAAGAGTTCTTCATACATATGTACAAAGAAAAGTTGAAAATATTTGCCTATGAATAGATAAATAAATTATGGTGTATTATATGATAAATACTAAATAACAGGTATTGTGAGAGGGGCTGAGCTGAGCATCTCCTGAACGGTCTGAGTGCTGGCCAGGGATCCCAATCTGCTGCTGCCCCCACCAGCTCCACTCCACTCCCTTGTTGTTACCTCCAGCCCAATGGCAATGCTACCAGTGCCCTAACCTCACATCCGCAAAGGGAGTGCGGGAAACAGGGTCACTGGATCATTGGACCCGAGCGGAACACAAAGCAACCCCTGGAATTTGCCACGTCGTCATCAGAAGCATCAATGAGATGCAAACATGAAAGACAAGATGAAGAAGGATCACACCTGGGTGGATGCTGCCTTTCTGCTCTGGCAAACTAAATTCCCAAGAAGACCTGAGGAATGCAAGAAAGGCCTACCTGGCCCCTTTGAGAGACCATCTTCCTTCTGAGGGTTGGACCAAGACTACATACTGCTACACAGACAGATTGTAAGACAGAGGGAAATAGGTTCCAGTGTGCTCATACACCTGTTCATGGATGCTAGAATCAGCATATACATTCTGAACCACAGCTTCCCCCTCAATTAAACCTCAAAACTGCAAAAAAGTACAGTCTGCAGCCCACACTCCAAACTCAAAAGTGTACAAAGCCAGAAGACCATCATAGGGAAGAACAGGATAGTCCAGAAGTGAAACAAAAGCAACCCCACCTTCCCTCAAAACAGAATTAAAGAAGGGGAGGGAAAGGGGAAGAGAGAGAAAAATCTACACAAATGAAAAAAAACCAAAAGAACAGTATGGGTCTCTCCCAGACCCCTGGGAGGGCAGACACTGAGAAAACTGACTTCGGAATACAAACAATGAAGAGCCCCCAGAATGAAGGGTCTCAAACTACAAACCTAGATCAAGACATTAATGGAAAGATTAAAAAGAATTGAGGAGACACAAGAAGAAATTAGAAAGGAGCTGCTATCTGAGAAAACAGTAATAAAGAATGAAATAAATAACAAACTGATAAGCATGGAAAGCAGAATTACCCAAGCAGAAGAAAGAATCTCAGAGCTTGAGGACCAAAATATAGAACTAACCCAAACTCTTAAAAACCCAGAAAATAAGCTCAAAAAGACAGAACAAAACCTTCAAGAGATGAGTGATTGCTTCAAGAGATAGAACCTAAGAGTAATTGGCCTTCCTGAGGCAGAAAGAGAGACAGAGATCACACTGGAACAAACTTTCCATGAGATCATTCAAGAAAACTTCCCTTATCTAATCAATGATGCAAAAATTCAAACACAAGAGATTCCGAGAACCCCTGCAAGACAACAAATGAGAAGACA
>NW_007253869.1:43302-70527 GCF_000164805.1 Carlito syrichta | reverse complement strand
AGAGAAAAAGGCCAGATCACCTACCATGGAAGACCAATCAGAATAGCAGCAGATTTATCTACAGAAACCCTGCAGGCTAGGAGAACTTGGAGCTCAATCTTCAAAGTCCTAAAAGATAAGCAATTTCAACCAAGAATAACCTACCCAGCCAAGCTAAGCTTCATCAGCGAGGGAGAATTAAAATCTTTCCCAGATATCCAATCCCTAAGAACTTATGCTGCCACCAAACCTCCTCTACATGAAACACTTAAAAAAGTACTAAACACAGAAGAAAAGGAAAAAAGAACAAAGTTCTTCACAAGAGTACAGGAAAAAGAATAAAATACCAACCCCAAAACCAAAAGAAAGACAAAAAACCAAGTGGAAGAACAACAACTCTATAAGAACTCTAAGATAGGGACGAACTCTCACATTTCAATAATAAAAAAATGGATAAAATATCACCAGGCAACAATACACTGCCTTCAAGAGACCCATCTCACTAGAAAGGGCATACACAGACTCAAAGTAAGAGGATGGGAAACAAATTTTCAGGCGAATGGAACACAAAAGAAAGGAGTAGTCATGATTCTAATTTCAGACAAAATACCATTTAAGCTATCAAAAATTTAAAAAGATACAGAGGGCCACTACATAATGATAAAATGTTCACTCCATCAACAAGAAATATCTATCCTAAACATATATGCACCCAATATAAGTGTGCCAACTTTCATAAAGCAACTTCTAGGAAAACTAAAGAAAGATATTGACTCTAACACCATCATAACTGGAGACTTTAATACCCCACTCACAACCCAAGACAGATCATCAGGACAAAAAATCAGCAAGGAGATCCGGAACCTCAATGTGACTCTGGACCAAATGTGCTTAATTGATACCTACAGAACACTCCATCCATAGACCACAGAATACACATTCTACTCATCACTGCATGGAACATATTCTAAGATTGACCACATAATTGGCCATAAATCAAGCAGAAGCAAATTTAAATGTACTGAAATTCTACCATGCACCTTCTCGGACAACAGTGGAATAATAATAGACATTAACACCACCAAGGTCCCCCCAAAACCGACAAAGACATGGTCACTAAACAGCATGATGCTAAACAACTCCAGGGTCAATGATGAAATCAAAACAGAGTTCAAAAGATACCTGGAAACACACAAAAATGAAGAAACATCTTACCAAAATCTCTGGAATGCCTTAAAAGCTATAGTAAGAGGGGAATTTATATCCCTACAAACACACAATGAGAAAATGGAAGGAACACAAATTAACAGCCTAACAAGCCACCTAAGGAAGCTGGAAAAGCAAGACCACAAAAATC
Organism: Carlito syrichta; assembly: GCF_000164805.1. NCBI lineage: Eukaryota > Metazoa > Chordata > Mammalia > Primates > Tarsiidae > Carlito > Carlito syrichta. The sequence goes on along the minus strand of NW_007253869.1, from coordinate 69,191 downwards.
CTAATTTCAGCAGAAGAATTCAGATCACCGAAATAAAAGCCCGAATCCAGGACATAGAAGACAAAAAGATAATACAAAAAATCAATGAAACAAAAAGCTGGTTCTTTGAAAGGATAAACAAGATCGATGGTCCCCTAGCTAGACTGACCAAGAAAAAAAAGAGAAAAAACCCAAATAAGCACAATCAGAAACATAAAAGATGAAGTCACATCTGACCCTGAAGAAATACAAAAGATCATTAGAGACTACTACGTACACTTGAATGGAAACAAACTTGAAAACCTTAAGGAAATAGAGGATTTTCGGATATCACACAACCTACCTAGGTTGGAACAAGAAAAAATTGAGACCCTAAATAGACCAATAGCAATCAAGGAAATCGACTATGTAATAAGAAAATTACCTACAAAAAAAAAACCCTGGTCCAGATGGCTTTCCAGCAGAATTTTACAAGACATTTAAGGAGGAGCTGATACCAATCCTACTGAAGGTATTCCAGGTGATTGAAAAAGATGGAACTCTCCCCAAATCATTTTACGAAGCCAACATCACATTGATACCCAAACCAGGTAAAGATCCAATAAAGAAAGAGAACTATAGGCCAATATCTTTCATGAACATAGATGTTAAAATTCTCAACAAGATCCTAGCAAACCGGATTCAACAATATATCTCAAAAATCATCCGTCATGACCAAGTAGGTTTCATACCTGGAATGCAAGGCTGGTTCAACATTCGTAAAACCATAAATGTAATTAAATACATCAACAGATGTCAAAACAAAAGCCACATGATTATATCATTAGAAGCAGAAAAAGCTTTTGATAAAATCCAGGACCCCTTCTTGATAAAAACCCTCGAACATCTAGGCATACGGGGAGCATACCTCAAAATAGTAAAAGCCATCTATGAGAAACCCACAGTCAGCGTACTCCTAAATGGACAAAAATTGGAACCATTTCCCCTGAAAACTGTAACAAGACAAGGATGCCCACTCTCGCCCCTCCTGTTCAACATAGTATTGGAAGTCCTGGCTAGAGCAATCAGAGAAGAGAAGGCAATCAGGGGTATCCAAATAGGAAAAGAGGAAGTCAAGTTATCTCTCTTTGCAGACAATATTATTGTGTACCTTGAAAACCCAAGAGATTCTGTCAAAAACCTCCTTATACTGATAACGGCCTTTGGCAAAATCTCAGGATACAAAATAAAAGTGCAAAAGACAATCACATTTCTTTACACCAATAATAAAAAAAACAGAAACCCAAATAAAAACCTCAATTCCATACACAATAGGCACACAAAAAATGAAATACCTTGGCATCTTCCTAACCAGAGACATGAAAGACCTCTACAATGAAAACTACAAAACACTGCTCAAAGAAATTAAAGATGACACAAACAAGTGGAAAAATATCCCATGCTCATGGATTGGAAGAATCAACATTGTGAAGATGTCCATCTTACCTAAGGCAATCTACAAATTCAATGCAATACCCATCAAATTACCAGCAACATTCTTCTCAGACCTAGAAAAAACAACACAGGAATTCATATGGAAACACAAACATCCAAGAATAGCCAGAACTATCCTCAGCAAAAAAAAAAACAAAACAAAACAAAGCAGGTAGTATCACATTACCAGACTTCAAACTTTACGATAAAGCTGCAATCATCAAAACAGCTTGGTATTGGTATAGGAACAGGCATATAGATCAATGGAATAGAATTGAGATTCCAGAAGCAAAGCCTCAATTTCTCAACCAACTCATCTTCGACAAAGCCTCCACCACCTACCACTGGGGAGAGGAGAACCTATTCAGTAAATGGTGCTGGGAAAACCAACTGACCACATGCAGAAGATGGAAACAGGACCCCTATCTATCCCCATACACAAAAATTAACTCCAAATTGATCAGAGACCTAAATGTAAAACCTCAAACTATAAGAACCTTAGAAAATGAAGAACATACCCTCATGGAAATCGGAACTGGCATCCAATTCCTGAACAAAAACCGAAACCCACAGGCCATAAGAGATAAGATAGACAAGTGGGACCTCATTAAACTGACAAGCTTCTGCAAGGCCAAAGAAACCATCAAGAGAGCAGGGAGACAGCCTACAGACTGGGAAAAAGTATTTGCCAACTCCAGTTCTGATTAAGGCTTAACATCTTGGATCTACAAGGAACTCAAACGTGCTGAAAAGAAAAAAACAAACAACCCCATTACAAAATGGACAAAAGATGTGAACAGACACTTCACAAAGGAAAACATCCGAGCAGCCAACAGACACATGAAGAAATGTTCAACCTCACTAATCATCAGGGAGATGCAAATCAAAACCACACTGAGATACCACCTAACTCCAGTCAGAATAGCAATTATCAACAACTCAAAAAATAACAGCTGCTGGAGAGGGTGTGGTGAAAAGGGAACACTTCTAACTGTTGGTGGGAGTGTAAAGTAGTGCAACTTCTGTGGAAAGCAGTGTGGCAATTCCTAAAAGCTCTAAATATCAACCTCCCATATGACCCCGCAATTCCCCTACTGGGAATATATCCTGAAGAACTCAAATCACTCTGTAAAAAAGATACCTGCACACGTGTGTTTATCACAGCATTGTTCACAACAGCAGAACCTGGAAGCAACCATGCTGCCCATCAAAAGACGACTGGATTAAAAAAATGTGGTACATATACACGATGGAATACTACGCAGCCATAAAAAAGAACAAAATCATGAATTTCACAGCAACCTGGATGGAACTAGAGTCTATAATACTGAGCGACCTCTCACAGAAACAAAGATCTGAGTATCACATGTTTTCACTCATATAATGAACGTTGAACATCCAATGTAATACTATAAGAAAATGACTGACAGTACTGGGAAACTGTGGGGGGGGAGGGAGATGGGATTAATGGCAGCAAATATCTGTCTGGGGACGGGGAAACACCTCTTATCAACAAGGGTGCCTGAACGAAACGTATTTGTATACTAACCCTTAACTGTACCTCACAATATCATAATAAAAATAAAATAAAATAAATAAAATAAAATACTAAATAACAGTTCAAATAAATTTTGAAATTTTAGAACTAAAATCTACAATAACCAAAATAATATTCTTAAAAAAAAAAAAATCACTGGATGGATCCAATAGCAGAATAATAATGACATAAGAAAGGGTGAATATGAAGATAGTACCAGAAAAAAATGAGAAAGAGTGTGCTGTTGAAACAAAATAATTAAAGAAATAATGGCTCGGCCAGGCTCAGTGGCTCAGCCTGTAATTCCAGCACTTTGGGAGGCTTAGGCAAGTGGATTGCCTGAGCCCGCGGGTTCACAACCAGCCCAGGCAACTTGGTGAGACCTTGTCTCTACAATAGATCAAATATTAACAGGGCAAGGTGGCACATAACTGTAGTTCCGGATACTTGGAAGGCTGAGGTTGAAGGATCACCTGATCCCCGCAGGTCAATGCTGGGGTGGCTGTGAGTGTGCCACTGTACTCCATCCTGGGCAATGGAGTGAGACTCTGACTCAAAAAAATAAAATAAAATAAAATATGAATAAATAAAATAAAAAATAATGGCTCAAAACTTCCAAAATTTGACCAAAGACATAAGCTTATGGATTCAAAAAGTGAGATAACCTTCAATAGACAAAGAAAGCAAGCTACACCTAAGCACATCATAAGCCAACTGCTGTAAACTAATGACTATATATATTCTATATATATATATGTACAAACACATATATAAATTCTATACACACACACACACACACACACACACACACACACATAAGCAGTCAGAAAAAAATAACATATTACCTAGAGGAAACAACCCAAATGCCTATAGATTTCCTATCAGAAACTGTGGAGCCAGAAAGAAGTGACACAGCCTTTTTAAAGTGCTGAAAAGAAAAGACCTGTCAACCCAGAATTCTATATTCCTTAAAAACATCGTTAGGAATGAAGGTGAAATAAAGATATTCTCAGAAGAAGGAAAACTAAGAGTGTTTAGAGCCAACAGACCTGTTCTAAGAGACTTTCTGAAGGAAGTCCTTCAGGCAGAGAAAAATGATACAAGGAGATTTAAAGCATCAAGAATGAAGTAAGGGGAAGAACAATGATTGATATTGGTAAGCAGACTCTTGATTCTTCTCTTGATTACTTTAAGATATGTTTGAGTAGAAAGTCATAACACTGCCTGATGGAATTTTTCAATGTATGTACAAGTAATATATGGCAACTATAGGATAAAGGAGGGAAAGTAAGGGGTACTATAAATTGGTAAGTTTTCTATATTCCTGCTAAGGTGGTAAAATAATGATTTAACTAGATGATGAAAAGTTAATCTCAAGATCAACCACCAAAAAACCATACCAAAAAAATCAAAATCACAATAAATACATTAAAATGCAATACTTTTAAAATTTGATTTAATTTTAAAGATGTGGGGTACAATTCAGGGTTAAGTAGATAAGTAGTCATTGCACAGGTAAAGTCTAGGCTTCCCTTTGGTCCCTGCTTTGCCTGTTTTGAGATCAGGTACGCTTATTGATGTTATGTGCTCCCCCTTCCTTCTCCTGGCAGTGTCTCACTACTTCCAAACCCTTTCTTATAGTGTTATGATAAATGTTCAGAAAAATATGGAATGCTTCACAAATTTGCATGTCACTCTTGCACAGGGGCCATGCTAATCTTCTCTGTATCATTCCAATTTTAATATATGTGCTACTGAAATGAGCACAAAAATGCAATATTTTAAAAATATTCAAATAACTCAGAAGAAAGCAAGAAAGGAGAAACAAAAACAAAACATAGAAGGAACACATGAAAATACATTTCTAAAGTGGTATACCTAAATCCAAATATATCAGTTCTATAATTACATTATAGAATGTAATATAGCTACATGTTCTAATGTAGAAAAATCTCTATAAAATATTGTTATGTAAAAACCAAGTTACATAACAAAACAGCTATTATAATACCAGTTAAGTTTTTAATATATTTCTATATGTTCATGTACATTTGATTTCCAGCTCAATGTAAATGCATTAGGAAAGATCTGGAAGTATACTCAAAACTAAAATAGTTATTAAAAGGCCACTGGAATTAGAAAGGAGAAACAGTGTCAAGAGGAACTTTTTCTGTATAATTTTAGTTTTTATGACAAGAATGTATTTATGTATTACTTTGTCATTAAAAATAAATGAAATTGAATTACTTTTAAAAGAACATATTGTTCACCGTGTGATGATGACACTACCATATGGGAATTAGACATTTTTAGGTTTCCTGACTCAAGAGTGTACTCAATTGTTTTTAGTAGAATTTGTCAAATGAAGTTATTAGTGTTTCAATCTATTTTCTCTGTTCCATTTATCTTCTATTCTCATCTTTTTCCCCTTACCAAACTTAGATCTTCAGATCTGAAACCCTCTAGCCATAAAGGTTATGGATCTGATTTCCCTTTTCTTCACCCACCTCTTATCATATCAGTTTTTGATAACTTAATATTTTTAAACTTTTAAATATTCCCAGGCATAACTCATATGTCAAATATATTAAACAGTCTCTACTACCACTAAAAAAAATAGTTTTAGGATAGTGTTTTCAAATTGTAGTTCTCAATTATTTTAAAAAATGTTTCATGCATTAAAAAAAATAAAGTCTATGTTTTTTAGAACAGTTTTAGGTTTATAGCAAAATTAAGGGGAAGATTTAGAGATTTCCCACATTCCCCCATCCCAGCATATGCGTGGTTTCCCCTGCTATCAACAGCTCCCATCAGAGCAGTACAGTTGTTGCAATTAATGATCCTACATTGACAACAATCACCCAAAGTTCTTAGTTTACAATAGGGTTTATCCTTGGTGTTTCCACACATGTATAATGACATTTATTCACCATTAAAGTACCAGCAGACATTGTTTTGATGTTTTTTATTGCACTGTGCAGATATTACCTTTTATACAAGTTGGAGGTTTGTGGCAACTTTGCATCAATCAAGTCTATTAGCACCATTTCCCACAATTTGGTAATCTCTCAATATTTCATAATTTCTCATTAATGTTATATTTGTGACCACTGAGTTCTGGTGTTGCTTTATAATTGTCTTGGGGGTGCCACAAACTGCAGCCATATAAAACAGCAAACTTAATTGATAAATGTGTGTGTTCTGACTGTTCTGCTCATTAGTCATTTCCTTGTTTCTCTCCCTCTCCTCAGACTTTCCCTATTCCTGGAGACACAACAATATAGGTCAATTAATAACCCCACAATGGCCTCAAAATATTCAAGTGAAAGGAACAATCACACATTTGTCACTTTAAGTCAAAAGTTGGAAGTGATTAAACTTAGTGAGGAAGGCATGTTGAAAGCCCAGATAGGTCAAAAGCTAGGCCTCTTGTACCAAATGCTTAGCCAAGTTGTGAATGCATTAGAAAAGTTATTGAAGGAAATTAAAAGCATTAATCTAGTGAACAAACGAGTGATAAGAAAGATAAACAGCTTTATTGATAAAGTGGAGAAAGTTTGAGTGGTCTGGACAGAAAATCAAACAAGCCACAACATTTCCTTAAGTCAAAGTATAATCCAAAGCAAGGCCCTAACTCTCTTCAATGCTATGATGGCTAAAAGAGGTGAGAAAGCTGCAGAAGAAAAGTTTGAAGCTAGCAGAACTGGTTCATTGGTTTAAGAAAAGATGCCCTCTCCATAAGGGTGCAAGGTGAAGCAGCAAATGCTGAGGTAGAAACTGCAGCAAGTTATGTGAAGATCCAGCTAAGATAATCAATGTAGGTAGCTACACTAAACAATAGATTTTTAATGTAGACTAAAAAGTCTTCTATTGGAAGAAGATGTCATTTAGGACTCCAATAGCTACAGAGACATCAAGGCCTGACTTCGAAGATTCAGAGGACAGGCTGACTCTCCTATTATGGGCTAATGCAGCTGGTAATTTTTAAGTTGAAGCCAATGCTTCTTTGCCATTCCAAAAATCCTAGACCCTTAAAGAATTATGCTAAATACTCTGTCTGTGCTCTATAAATGGAACAACAAAGCCTGGAGAGCAGCACATTTGCTTATAGCATGGTTTACTGGATATTTTAAGCCCACCATTGAGAACTATTCCTCTAATGATTCCTTTCAGAATATTACTACTCATTTGCAATGCACCTGGTGACCCAAGAGCTCTGATGGAGGTGTAAAAGGAGATTCGTGTTGTTTTCATGTCTGCTAATACAACATCCATTCTGCAGTCCATGGATCAATAAGTAATTATGACTTTTTAAAAATTTATTTATTTATTTATATTTTTTAACCTTTCTTTTTTTTATTATAAAGATGTAGGGTACAATTCAGGGTTAGGTATACAAACGTTGATTATGTAGATACCCTTGTTGATGAGGTATGCCCCTCCCTCCCCTAGCAGTTTCCCTCAACTGCCAATCCCCCCACTCCTGACAGTTTCCCACTACTGCCAATCCCTTTCTTACAGTATTATAATTGTTCAAGGTCCGCTTATGAGTGAGGACATATGGTACTCTGTTCTTTGTCTTATTATTTAAGAAATGCATTTTATAAGGCTATTACTGCCATAGAGGGTGATTCCTCTGAAGGATCTGGGCAGAGTTAGTCAAAAACCTTCTGAAAGGGATTCACCATTCTAGATACCATTAAGAATATTTGTGATTCATTGGAGGAGGTCAAAATATCAATATTAAGAGAATTTTGGAAGTAGTTAATCTCAGCCCTCATGGATGACTTGGAGGGGTTCAAGACTTCCATGGAAACATAAAAAGGGAAAACACAAATTGCATAGTCAGACTAAATCTCAGAGAACATCTGTGCCCAAATGCTGCATCACAGAGTGGGCATGCTGGAATGACTTTATTTAAAAGACCAGAGACTGTATTAGTTAACTATGATTCCTTGAAGAGCCCAGAGAGTACTACTTTTACTAAAAGAATAAGAAATCCACTGCTAAAGGGAGACTGACATTATTGAACTGATGAAGAGTCTTTGCAAGCCAAGACTGACAATAGGGAAGGCATCTATGGAATTCATTCTTCTATGTCAGTAGGCATCTATGACAGCACAAGCCAGGCAGTTCTCATTGTTCTATTGACCAGCAAAGTTAGAACAGTAGCTGGGGTACTCTGAGCCACAGGGATCTGTGGCAATGGCTCATAGATCATGGTGGTAAGAGGAATTGAGCAACTGAGCAGAAGGGTGATGTCAGCGGCAACAGTGAAAAAAAAACACAATTATTTACTCATCTTGCTCATTTTCTGCCCTAGACCTAGGATCAGACATGAATATGTCTCTAAGAACCCTTGGGGTCTCTTCGTGTGAAATGGCATTCTGAAACCACCATCTGGATGCTAGGAATGCAACCCCTTTGGGTTGATTGTTGTTTCTAGGCTTTTTCAGTGCACAGAACTAAGAAAAATGATCATGAATTCAATGATAGTTTCAAGTCAAATTTGGAACCACATAAAGGTCTTAGGAATACAATATTTTTACACCACCACTATTTTTAAAAACAGCTTGCAGTTTTGTTTTTGTTTTTGTTTGCAAATGCCATCTCCAACCTCTCCCTTATTTTTATAGTTGTGCTATATCTATACTATTAAATCATATAGCAATTCGGTGCCACACTCTCTCCCTTATAACTCCCATTTAATTTCAGTTCTATAAGTAACTATATGTTTTCTTATGGTTGTGCTATATATGCACTATCAGAGCAGAAAGCCATTACATTTCATCATCTTCCTTTTAACCTCATTTAATTTCAGTTCTACAAGGAGATCTTTTTAATGTCCACCATCAGTCCTTACGACAATGTCCCTCTAGTTTTTTTGGTTGTCCAAAGCTTGTCCTGTGGGGGATTTCTCAGGAAGGGCTTATGAGAGTATCAGTCTCAATTTCTTACATATGATGTCAGTTTGTGCCCTTTATACAGACACACTTCCCTCTTAGAGGTAGACACAGGGACTTAAGGTAGGAGGCCTTCAATGTGTATGGAAATTTTCCACCAAGGATACCTGTGACTCCAATATGGGCCAAGAGGACATGGATAATGGATGGGGCATTCACAGGGTTTTGCCACTGTCACCGACTTTCAGGTGCCCAGGGTCTAAATTGTATGTGAGATAATAGTTATTGCTGTGGCACATATCTATGGAAAACTGAGATTTGGCCTTTTAGGATAAAGATCTCAGGGTAAAATGAGGATCTGAGGGGCGATCTTTCACCTCAGACACAGGTTTCATGCTGATCCCTTTCTGTTGTGCAAACAGACTGAAGTTTAGCTTTGTTCACAGACTAGCTGTGTGTCTGCAGAGTATTTTACTTAAATTGCTCCAAGTCTTGGCTATCTCAACTATAGAATTAGAGTTGAAAACATCAGACTCACAGAGATGTTTAGGAGACAATCCACATGAAAGCATTCAGCAACATGCTCAAAAAGCTATTTTCCTTTCCTTTCTTCCAACTCTGTCCCTGCCTAAATTTAACTCCTTCCTTTTTCTTTTCTTTTTTTTTTAATTTTAAAGATGTGAGGTACAATTCAGAATAACCCCTTCCTTTTTCTTAAGAATCTCAAGCACACCTTTTGGTTTCTGGCAAAGCAGACATTGTTTTAGACATAGTTTCATACCACAAGCCCTCTTTTCTGATGCTCTTTATTATTTCTGGAAATGAAGGTTTTAAAACAAAGTGTGTATTGGAGCACAGACTCATCGTTAATCAGGTATTGTAGTACGGTGGCCCAAGGGCATCCAGGGTTCCTGCATAAAAGGCAAGCCCAAGCTCTGAACCTCATGCCCTTCAGAGGTGAGGAGAACATCCGGCCACCACAATGTTCTCCCCAGTGATGAAACTGGCATCTGAAGAGCACAGGAAAGACACAAGTCCTGCACATTCCTCAGGCTGCCCCACTCTGCAGGGAAAGAGCAGGTGGGGCTGAGATTAATAACACCTTCCCCATGAGCCCTGTACTCCCGGGGAATGTTGTAAAGTCAAGATCCCCATGGGGATGAACAAACGGCTGCAAGTAAAAACATGTGGGCCCTGTAAGGACCTGCAGAATTTATCCCAGGCCTGAGCAGATCATCAGTTACCAGAAAGGGAAATGAATAATGGCCTCCGAGGCAGAGTGTGTGATCTTTTATCAATCTCGGAGGTTCTGAAGTCATGTTAATCCAGATTCATGAGGCACACTGCCTCACCACAACCTACCTTTGTACTCCAAAGATTTTCTTCATATGGTACCCAATGGCCAGGTCCTGAGTGAGCTAAAGGAAAGATCAAAAGGTTAGTGCCGCTCATACCAATGGAGTCACGTGGGCTCTAACTCAGGTGTCTTTGTGGAAGGACTGCTGGGGGACATTCCAGGATAACCCTTGACCAAGGACTGATTCTGATTTTGCTGCTGATCCTAAAGGTTGTGGATCAGAGTGTCTGAGCAAAAGTCCACAAGTCCAGGTCTGAGAGTCCAGGTCTCTGTAGGAGATGGTCTGGAAGGAGACGGCACACTGCTTAGTAAGAACAGAAGCTGTCCTTGGTCCTCACCACTTGACTGAAGTCTGTGTCAATGATTCCTGGTGTCAGACAGTTCACCCGAATGTTCTTTGGTGCCAGCTCCACTGCCAGAGTCTTGGTGAGGCCCAGCAGGGCTGTTTTACTGACACTATAGGCACCCAGCTTCTGTGGAAAGACAGGGAAATTGATTAATAGACTACAATTAATAGACTACAGTTGAGTCACATGGATCTCCCAGGTTCCACCCAGGGAATCTATCCCAATAACTCCTCCAGATCATAAGCCTGGGAGAAAATGCCCAAAACAGATGGCAAGAGGCTTCTACTAAGTGCATTTATGTAAAAGCCAAGGTCCGTGACACACAATGATCATTTTTGCATAAGAGTAGTCCTAAGAGAGGAATTATCAAACCCTGAATAATTCCATGCACCCAATTTTCTAGATGAAATAGGAGTTTCCTCTCACCTAACCCGGAACCAGATGGTAAGACTTACAGGAAGTTGAATATAGGCAGCAATTGAGGAGACCAGGACCACTGAACCTTGCCTGGAAAGATAAAGATGGGATGGCATGTGAGCTAAAGACTGTTATCTTGAGTGTGAAGGCTGAGGGATGGAGGAAAAAGGAAAAGGGGTGGAGGACTATGTGAATGAGAATAACCTAGGTCTGGTGGTATTTATCACCATTTTATTTTAGGTCTTCAATTATGTTTCTCAAATTATATTGCCAGAGAAAACATCTGCGTCTGGATTTTGTTTGGTCGAAAAAACCTTGACTACAGATTATATTTATTTAATAGTTATAGTACGATCAGGTTTTCTATCTCTTCAATGAGTCAGTTTTGGTAAGGCATATAAATTTTAAAAATTTGTCCATTTCATTACAATTTCAGTACAAATATAAATTTGGCACAAAGCTTTCTGTCTGGCATTATCATTTTCTTAATGTCTTCTATTGTCTTCAGGATCTTTAGTGATGCCTTCTGTTTTTATTTCTGATATTGATCATTTGTGTCTTTCCTCTTTTTCCTTGATCAGTTCCACTAGAAATCTGTCAAAAGCATTAGTCTCTTTTTTTTTGAGTTAGAGTCTCATTCTGTCGCCCAGACTGGAGTGCAGTGGCCGCTCCTGGCCACCGCAGTCTCGACCTGCTGGGCTCCGGCTATTCTTCCGCCTCAGCCTTCTGAGTAGCTGGAACTACAGGCGCATGCTACCATGCCCGGCTAATTTTTGATTTATTGTAGAGATGAGGGCTCGTCAAGTTGCCCAGGTGGGTCTCAAACCCGCGAGCTCAGGCAGTCCACTCACCTCAGCCTCCCAAGGCACGGGATTACAGGCTGAGCCACCAAGTCTGGTGCATTAGCCTTTTAAAAAAAAATTTTTTTGTCTTTTTTTATCCTTATATTGTATTTTGTTTTATTTTCTATTTACTTCTACTTCATATTATGTTCTTTCTTCTTTCTGTGCATTTACTTTTTCCCCTGCACAATTCCAGTTTTGACTTTTATTTAACATTAACAATACAATACTTTAACTAACTGCTATTGTTTACAATCCAGAAAAATATATACTTTTACTTCAATATCTGTAAAGAGGGATTAAAATGTACATTTTTAATGCAGCAGTTGAGCTGAGTGCATTTTGTATAATGTGCTGACGTTTATTTGTCCTACTTTCATTTTCTAATTCCTAATCTTTCCTAAAACTACAACTTTCCTAGAACTTTGTATACATAAACTTCTATAAACTTAGTCAACAGAGATGCAAAACTTACTAAAACATATCATTGTTGTCCAAAGTAATTAGATTTTAAAATTTAATTTGACTAAAATTTCTAGCTTTATTATCTTAATTTTAACTACACTTACTAATATACTAGGATTAATGTCTAGCCTCCAATTTTGCACTTAAAAAAATTCCCCCAGTTCTTTGCTTTGTTTCCTGTCACTTCTTGCTTTATTTTTTGTATTTTCATTTTCACTTCTGTATTAGTTTGAAAATACACTGGATACTCTGTTGCCATTCTTGCAGCTGTTATCCTAAAAAATAAAACAGGCCTGTTTAGCCTATCTTTTAAAATTAATATTCTTACCTTCTCTCTAGCAACATGAAAATCTTATAACACTTTAAACTCCATTTCTGTCTTCCTGATTTGAATATTATTTTTGTATAGTTTTTGCATATTTTAGCTCCACAAGGAATCATTATTGCTTTTAACAATTAGTGATTAAATTTGTTCATGTTACTATATTCTGTTTTTCATTCTTACTTTCATCTTGGGTTTTTCCATATGAGATCATTTTTTCCCCTACTACCTGAAGTATACCCTTTAGAGTTTCCGTTAGTGAGAGTCTTCTGGTAGCAAACTCTATTTTTGTTTTCTGAAAATGTTATAAATTTGTTCCATTTAAAAATATATACATTTAAAAGATATAGAATTATAGTTTGATAGTTATTTTCTTTCGGCATACAGGAAGCTCAATTTAAACTGAGTTATGAAGAATTGTTAGGAATTTGGCAAGCAGATATGAATAAATAGAAATAATTTAAGTGGAGCTTCCTTAATGAACTCCTGTCTCCTCTACAAGGTTGGAGAAAGCAATCTTTCAGTTGCTCAGATCTCATAACTAATAATATTAGTAGCAATAATAAGATCAATAATGTTTACTATAAATATGGAAACCAATTTAATTATTATCACATTATATGATAATTTATACTGAAGATAATATTCATTTTCAAATAACACTTATAGTTTAGAAAAATAGATTGGCATAGTCTCTACTATGTGTTCTTTGCTTGGTAACTGATCTATTTTATCACATCAATTAATGTTCACAACGGGTCTACTAAGCACCATTATTCCCACTTAATAGTTAAGAAAATGAAGGACTGGAGAGTTTAATTGCAAGCATATATAGCTAATGACAGCAGGTATCTAAATGTAGGTCTTTCTGACTCCAAAGCCCGTGCTGTCTTCATTACACTAGCAGTCTACAATTAGTTTTGAAAAGCCAGAATCTGCAGAGGTGCCCAGGATCAGCAAACAGGGAATTAGGCAGACACCAAATGGTTGAGCAACAGACTCCCTGTCCACATTTCAACCTGGGCATGTCTGCTTTTGTCTGTTTTATATATTGAACTCTTAGGGCGGTTATTCTTTGATAAATAGCTCCTGCTGCTTAAAAAAAACAGTTTGAAATCCATTGTATTGGGTTGAACCACATAAATTAAAGTATTTGCCCATTTTCTACCTACAAAAAAAGATATTTAAAAATATGGTTCAATCTGAAACCACACCATGCCTGCATTAGGGCTAGAAGGGGCCTTAGAAGTCATCATTAGGCAGAAGTCCTGGTTATGCTTCACAGATGATCATACAGGTCCATAGAAACCCAGCCTATACCTCAGTATGTGCCTGCCGAATTCAGTGACTACTCCAAAATGTATCTGGGAAAAATTGGAGCGAAGAAGAACTGTTGGAAGAGGGGTATTAAAGTCACATCTACAAAGCATTTTGCCCGAGACTGAGAAAACCTCCACTGACCATTTTAAAGACATGAGGGCAATGCTGGTGGAGATATCTGTGTGGTTCTGATCTTCAGAGGAGGCATGACAAAGCAGGGCGAGAAGTCTGAGAGGCTGGGGTATGGTCAGAGAGATCCATTTTGGAATAGGAATGAAACTGGCTCAAGCTGGAGGAGGGGAATGGGTATATCTAGAGCACTTTCAGTAGAAACTGTATTCCAAGATTAGACAGACAATGAAAAGTTTCTACGATCGGGCCTGAAATCCAATGAGTGGGGAAAAAAAAAAGCTCCTGGAGCACAGCCAGATTGTTCCTCTCCCAGGGCAAATGCTGGAACCTGGGAACATCCCAGATCATTGAGACCAGTGGGAAGTTCGCAGCAAGAGACAGCCCCAGGTCCACCCCACAGGTGAGGATGGAGCTGGTCAGGTAGGCATCTACCACGGACGGTGGAGAGAGGCAAGGAAGCAGGCTTTCTAATCTGGAAATTAACAGGGGATAGGGGAAGGTGGGAGAGGACAGGGTCAGTGTAATAGAATAAGTGGGAGGGCCAAGAGTTAAGCAGGATTTGGAAATATGACGGCTCTGGCTACAGGTAGGCTGAGGGTGCATCGGGTCATCAACCTGGGCTCTTGTGGCCAGAACTCCTGCCAGCCCAAAAGAGGCACTTTCATTTCTCTGATTCCAAGACAGTTGTGGAAACTCTGGAAGCTTCTGTCTGTAGGTCCCTCCTCCTTCCTCTAGCCGAGTCCTTACCAGACTCCCTGGGCACTCTAGATATGAGAGGATGACACGAATGAATAGAATTCTTTTGTTTTTTTAGCTGACCTATAAGTCTGAAAATCAAAATCGCACAATTCTTGTATTTCTGGCTCAGCTAAGCCTGTTTCCCAGTGGGAAGGTCTAACTAAAATCTGGCTGCTCGCCTTCTAGTTCCTTTGTTCTGTTTAATGTCAAGCAACTACCTCCCTATTTCCCTTCCTCACCCTCACCCTGTCTTCTCCATATGAGGCAGCAGCTGGCTCAGTAGCAGGGCTGGGGCCTTCACATTGACGTTCAAGATCTGAAATCAGAGCAAATGAGGGGTGAGGGAAAGGAGACACAGTCAGTTCAGTGTTTTCACCATATTTGGAAATGTACCACATTAGAATGTGGTCATGATGGCCTCTGACAAGAGGAAGTGTGCAGTGTTGGCTTTCCTGGGCATGCAAGAAATAGGGAGGGAAGGTCCGAAGATGCAAGAGTAAAGGGGACCAAGCTGAAGGACTCTCCAGCCTGCAGGATGTCTCTCCAAGTCTCCAAGGGCACCAGTTCCATCTGGAACAGAGGAGGTACCAACAGCTGAGTCTGGGGAAAGCTGGATTTCAGGGTTATAGCCTAGACATGCCAGTATTGGGGATTAAGCATCCCTGGGCAGAGAAAAGAGTCATTCCTTTCATTTTGCCCCACATTTTTGTGATGATTTGTTTTGAAGATCTGGGGCACAATTCAGGTTTAGGTATGCAAGTGGTCATCTTACAGGTAAAGTTTGGCCTCTCTTTGGTCTCCACTTCACCTGGTTTGAGATCAGGTTGTTGGCCACTTCCTGCAGATTGGTAAAACTGTTCACAGTGGGGACCAGAACTGCAGTTTAGATATTTTTATCTCCATCTAACATAAGGGGAAATTGAGGCTCAGGGAACCCCAGCACCTGGCCTTGTTCTGTACTATTGGGTTTGTGGTGGGAGGATGGATAAGTGGAAACTAAGGACCAGCCCTGGGTGTTGTGAGACAAGATAGAGAGAGGATTACACAAAAGGGGAGGATGAAGTCCAACCCACCCTCCACTGGCTTCCCCAGATCTCACCTTGTCCCAGACCTGTTCGCTGCTTGCCAAGGTACTTCCCACCAAGGGATTGACCCCTGCCACACACACCAGGAAGTCCACACTCCCACAGTGTTCAAGGGCCTGCAGACAAGAATGGGGGACATAGAGGACCAGGGAGGGAAAGGTTTCTGCTGCCATGGGAGGTAACTCATGTTTGGTGTCCTTGGAACTGAGCCTCGGTCAAATCCAAAGGATAGGAGAATGGTATTAAGGTAGGATGGAGAACCATCTCATTTCCTTTAGGAACCAGGCACTGAGCTTCTGGACAAAAAAGGGTAGAGTATCACTCCAGGTACCCTTTCATGGTCTCCTTTTAGTCCCAGGAACTGTTAACTATCCGTCCCTAAACCTATGTCTCATCCTCACTGTGTCCTGAAATCTCAATGTCCTCTCTCCATTTCCTTGGACACTCTAGCTCTGACTATAAGACCAGGACTCCCTTCCCTACAACATCTCTGTCTCTTCAGCTCCCTCCTCAGGGATCTTACAGAAGGGCCTGGTTGATATGCAACACAGAGCTGGTGGAGAAACAGACTTATTCTTTCCCACCTACACATTCCCACCTCAACATCTCCCTAAATCCTAGGCCATATGCACTCCTTTTCTGAGCATGTTCCTTCTCTGCCCCGGTCTGTTCAGGGGAGACTGGGCCTCCTGGACAGGCGTTGAGTGCTACATAGTTAACTTGATTCGTGTGATGGTGCCTTTAGCCCACTCCCCTAGTGTGGATCAGCATCGAAATCCCAAGTCTCTGTCTGTACCTCCTTCTATGACCCTCACCTTGGCCACCAGCCGCTCCCGGTCCTGGGCCTTCCCCACATGGCACACAGTGCCGGTCACGCTCAGTCCCTCCCCATGCAGTGCAGACACTGCCTGGTCCACGTTCTGCTGCTTCCGACTGCTGACAACGACATGGGCCCCATCCTGTGCCAGACGCCGGGCGATGGCAAAGCCAATCCTTGGAGCAGAAGTGGAGAGGATATGACAATTCAGCCTTTTACTGAACCTTCTCTCATACTGCATTTCTCACCCTGAGGCTCCAAATGAATTCTCTCCACTAACTCACGCTCAACTTATGTATGACCAGAGGACCAAAAGAGATAAAGAGGAAACCGTCAATCCACAGATGTATTGGATCTCCTCTGTCCACACCGTATCTTCTGCAACTACTGTGACAATTCATCCTCAGTTCCTCAAGGCTTTGGTTTGCTTTGTAGCTGCAACCTGAGAGCTCCCTGCCTCGGGTCTGTGAAACCACAGAGTGCTCACCGGCATGCACCCTGGAAGTGTAGGGCATTAACACAGGCAGGGTAACTCTTGACTCATGGAGGAAGGACACACAATGGAGGAATTGATGGATGCCTCTGAGATGCATTTCATGTTTCCTAGAGGACCTGTGGAACTCATCACCCAGTGGCCTGTAGTGGGCCAACCCGATAACACACCACGCTCAGGTTTTGTTTCCTTTCCTAGTTTCCTCTGCTGTTCCTCATTGCTTCTCATTAGAATCACATTCCCTCAAACCTGCTAGCACTGAGGCCTAGTAGACTTTGCTCTGTGGTGATGAGCCAAGAGAATGAGGTCAACAGAATCCAGAGACATCCACAGTTCCGAAATTCTCACCCATTTGTAGATCCTGTGATCACAGCAACTTTGTTGGCTAGTTTGAGCCTACTATCGGCTTCACTGCTGGTGCTCTTCATGGAGAGCGGAGTCACAGAGGACAGGAGGCCCCTCCAACCCCGGGTCAGTGGCCTAAACATGGTGGTTTCTGTTTGATCTTCCTCTTGGTGAGCTCAGTCTTGGAGGGAGGCTTCTAGAAAGGCAAGCACAGTTCCAATAAACAGTTCCTTTAATTAGGGATATGAAGTATCATGTCTCTCATTGGGTAAAAACTGAGTTGGTCTGGAAATCACTCCTCAAAGATCAACCTGGAGCCAGCTCCTTGAGCCGTTCCATATATGATTTTATGAGCACAGAATTTTCTATATTAAATCTCTTATCTTTAAACAAACTGAATTGGTTTCTGTTATCTGGAATCGAATTATGACATATACACACATAGGTTTGAGAAAAGAAAAAAACTTTGAATGCAAAGTTCTGAGGAATGCAGTCCTTTTACTTATCTGGCCCTAAGAGACATTAACATGAGATTGCAATCATGCCCTACTCCCCTCTTTGAGCTATGTATTCTATTCATCTCTTGAAACTGCTTGCTTATCACCACAAGTAACTAAAAGTTAACCCTGCAGCTTAACAATGTATAGCTAATCATTAATCAATGTTATGTCTATAAACCAGTGAGAACTCCTGACAAACAACTTTGTTTCAGTCCACTTCCTGTCCCTCTCTCTTGCCTTTAAAAATACACTTGTAACTGTTGCTAATTGGAGTGTATATTCAGGGCAATTTGAATCTATATTCGGGTCTGCAATCCTCAAGCTTGGCCCAAATAAACTCTCTACTTATATTAATTTTGCCTCAGCTTCTTCCCTTTAAGCCACGATATTCAATAAATATATATTCATCAAGAACCCATACGATAGCTAACATCTACTTCACAATTGTATTGTGAGAGGACCAAATAAATTAAGATGTAAAGGACTTTGTTAACTGTAAAGTACCTAAAAAGCAAACTGTTCCACAGCTGCTTAAGGGTAATGTGTCTTATCATTTTATCCCCCGTGGGTCTCTAGCCTCGAAACTTGTGAACCACTTCACTCCCTGCTTCCAGTTCTCTGCTCTGGCTGCTTTTCATCCCTTAGTCTCTTCTTCCAGACTTATCTTTGTTTCAGAAAATGGGGGTGGGGGTTTCCTTCTGACATTCCAAAGCTAATTGATTGTCTCCTCTATGTGACCTAATGACCCTCTATGCTTATTCTTCTCCTAATATTTATCTCCCTAACCATGTTGTGACCATGTTGCATTTGTCACTTTTAGCAGGGTGAACCAGCTCCTAATAATTACTTAATTGGTATTTATTGAATGAATGAATCGAGATTTGGCGCAGTGATATAATGGTTTCTTAGCAGTCTCACTGGAGCCGCAGGTCAAATTTCTCAGTTGCTGCTTGTCAGACCTTTCCCTTGTGCAGTCAGTTGTATCAGTTCATCTCTGGACTCAAAATGTTTATTATAAAGTAGACATTCTTGATTTCTAAGTGTTCGGGCTTTGGGTGGCATCAGGCTTTGTATACACTGTAAACGTGTGTTTTCCTGATACTTCCTGATACTTGACCATCTGTTCAAATCTCCACAAATCCATAGCTGTGAACTTATCTTATTTACATAAAGCCAGTTCATTTTTTAAAGCCCTTCAACCTTAGCAAATCTTAGGCAAATATCAAAGTAGATAAATGTTTTTGAAGCAAACTTTAAAGACAAATTTATAGTCTTTTTTTTCTCAGAAGTGTAGCTCCTACAATCCCTACTCATTTATTATGGTTTCTTACCTCCCCTGTAGCTAAGAATTCAAAACAGAGTGCTGTATTTCCTTCTCTTCTTACTTAACTTGTTGTCAGTGTTACACTACACAGTAAACCATTCTCAGTTGTTAACAAGGAGGAATCTGCTTGGAAGAAGCAAAAGCTAAGTATGGCTTTCTTTCTCTCTCTCTCTCTCTCCCCCCCCCCATTTTTTCTCTGCTCCAATAATATATATTTTTTATTTTGGAAAAAGATGCAAAATCTATGAGTGCACTAGTACCTACATTCATTTAGTGAACCTTTATTGGAAACTTCCTATGGGCTGAACCCTCAGAATGTAAAGGGCTCTCATAATTTTGATATTCAAGGCACTCACAGTTTGAGCTGGGTTTGTAGAAAAATAAATGATTGCAATACATTGTAGTAGGAGGAACATATGATTAACACAGTTTTATGGAGTATTATCCAATATAATGCCTATGATATATAGCTTGAATTTCTACCCCTCACTAACCCTACTTATCTTTAAAAAACAGAAAGGCCTGCAGACAGAATTCCCCTCTTGACCAAACCAGTTAAACTGATGAGATTCAAAATGGCAGTCCACTGGACCTCTGAAAAACCTCTAACCTCATTATTATGTGCTTTCCATTACTAAATGACACATCCCTCATCAGCCATAACAGGAAATGTCAGACCAAAAAGAAGAGAAAAGGAGTGTAATCTGAATTCCAGGAATTCTGGAAAATTATTAAAGAAACCCTATATTTTAACCCCCTTATCTCACACCCAGTGAAAAGTTTGTTTGTGGGCTATGTTCCTGCTTCTCCATTTTGTGTCCATAAAATTAAAGCCTGCACTGTTTGCTGCCCCCCTCTCCCCCACCCCACTACTTTAGTTTTATGTATTGGCTTCATGACACTGGACAGGAAAGAGCCCCATTTTGGGGGCAAAGCTGACTTTGTCAGTAAAAGGAGTAGAAGGGAGAGAAGGGCACTTAACCTTGAGGCAGGGATAGTTAGATAAACTATCTTAGAGAAGGCAATACCTATGTTAACTTGGAAAAAGGAGCTTCTAATATTGTGTTTTTTCTTTTTTCTCCCAAAAAGAATACATGTTCATTGCAAACAAATTTTTTTCATATTTGGAAAAAATGTATAAGAAGGTTGAGGGAAAAGTTGCAAAAGACTTCAGATCAGACCTGACTTTGAAATGAACTGGGTGTCTTCAGTGAAAAGGTAGGTATTGTCTAGCATACTCTTCTAGGTGGCCTGATTCTATGAGGGTCTCTGCACCTTTCATTATCTTTGAGCTATTTACAATACTGAGAGTTTTAGACAATTAATAACAATGCAAATTGTATCTATCTAGAGGATAAATTATGTTTATCTAGAGGAATTCAATTGATTTTTCTCCTACACTGGAGGAAATCAGCTTTGCATCTATGAGGCTAACTTATTTTACTCTTCCCTATGACCCATATATATGTGGCTCTTTAAATTTACCTTTGAACCGGTTTTAATATCTCTGTAATTCCCCCATTAATTAATGAGTTTTTAAAGTGGTTGGCATTTGTTCATTTTTTGTTTGTATGGGACTCATGGTTTCACCTTTTAAAAAATTATCCAACAGAAGAAAATAAAAATTATATGTCTCACTAAATTAACTATTATTATTACCATTCTCTTAGTCACCTCTCTCTGCATACCCATTCTCACATAATATTCATGTATTCAATTTTGCCTAAATGAGACCACAGTACACATGACTTGTTTCTTTTTTTAATTTTCTGAGCTGATTCTTAAAGGCTGAATGCAGTAAGGAGTTTGGAAATATAGAATGGCATACCAAGCAAGGTAGCATGAGCACAGGCAAGGAGGAGACAAACAGCAAGAGTGGGAGAAACTACCAAGAGTTTGTTATCCCTGGAACATCATGCAGGAGGTAGGGAGTGGCTGGAGATGAGACTGTAGAATTAACCAAAGCCCAGATGATAGTGGTTATCACATGCTAAGGCAGAAAGCTTCAACTTTACCTTGAGGGCACATGGGAGTCACTGAAATTCAGTAAGAAAAGTGAAAGGGTCAGATGTTGATATGACCCTTTCAGATTTTTGTCTTATAGAGATAGACAAATGGTACACACGCATCATTTGATCTGGCAGCTAGGAGATCACTGCAGCAAGAGATACTAAGGTCTTGTATCAGGAAATCAGTAGTATGCTTGAATAGGGTAAATTAAAGAGAGTTTCATGAAGGGGCTATATACAGAGGTAACGTGTAGAAAAACCACAAGTGGTAGTACAGACTCTCAGCAGCAGGCAAGTTCTAGTACCATCCAGGCCTGAAGGGGCAAGAGAAGGAAGTGTGTTATTCTGACAATGAGGGAGATAGAGGGCTGCCTGTTGGGGTCTGTGACCTATGGTCAAGGGTTGTAAGGAGCCAGAGATACCCCTGCAGGAGGGAGCCACAGGAGTAACTAACACAACCTCATTCCCCTCCTTTCCTCTGACCTACTCTCAGTGCTATTAGCAAGACCCTTCTGGAAGTGAGATGTAATCTATACCAGTCAGCCTGCCACAGAATGGAACAGAGTGGAGCAGGAACCTGGAGGGGCAAGTGGAAGATACCCAGCTAGAGCCTGAACTAGTCAGAAGTACTACAGATGTAAAGGAGACCTGAGATTTGGGAAATATTTATTAGTTTAAATTATAAGGCCTTGGTGAGGTACTGGTCACCCTGGGAGCAGGAGGAGCTAGAAATCAGGCCCAGTTTTCTATCTTGGGCACCTGAGTATTTAAAATGTGAATTTCATCTTGGCTCAATATATTAATGACATAATGTTAATTGGACCCGATGAGCTGGAAGTGTCAAGAACTCTGAATGTCTTAGTAAAGCATATGTGCCTTAGGGGATAAGCGGTAAATCCTACGAAGATCCGGAAATCTGTCACATGAGTGGTTTTTAGGAGTTCAGTGGTTGGAGGTGTGTCAAGACATTCACTCAAAGGTGAAGGACAATTAAAATTTGATAGTTCTCTTAAGGTTTGGGGAACATCATCTACTATTTTCGGAAATTCTGCTCCACCCCATTTGTTGGGTGATTATAAAGGCTGTGAGTTTTGAGTGGGGCCCGGAGTGAGAGTAGTCTCTGCAGCAGGTTAAGATATTGCAGAACCAACCTTATTGTGTGGGCAACGGGACCTGACAGATCTCACAGAGTCACCAATATCTGTGTGGATAAAGATCTCAGAGGAATCTTTGGTAAGCCCCAATAAGGAGTCCCAGTGTAGAGCCTTAAGGTTCTGGGGCGAGGCCATACTAAATGCAGAAAAGAACAATACAACATTTGAAAAGTAGCCCCCTGATTCCTGGTAAAGAGTGAGCATCTGGCCATGGAAAATCAAAGGATGGTATGACTAGAGCCGCTTATGGGATCCCAAGGATTTTGTGTTAGGACCCAGGGAGTCAAACCTACGATTCAGCTGGAGAAACTGGGTGTGCAGAACAACTGATGCTTTTTCTCTGTTAAAATCAGGCTCTTTCTTCCTAAAAGTGTTCTAGAGTAGTTGTTTCTGTTATCAATGTGTCCATTTTTTGGAGTATGTACTACATACCAAACTAAGGCTCATTAGGTGTTTTCAGTTTTACACAAATCCACTGAGGTGGGTGATACTATCTCATTTCACACATAAGGAAACTGAGTCATAGAGAAGTTAAATAATCTGCCCAACATTAAGTAAGCTATGAAATTTATAAAATATTGTGAACTAAACCACAAGTAATTTTGCTTCCTGACCAAACATGCCTATTGAAGTTGGGAGATGTCTAGAGGCAGGCTGAAGATGGGAAACCAGGTTATCTGCAGAACCTCCTACCTGGTCCTGCCTTCAAGTGGACATCCCCAGTCTCAGCCTGGGCAGCTCAGAACAGGTTTTCTTGGTTACCATTTTTCTGGTCCCCATTCCAAAGCCCTTAGTATAGATGTATCTGTTCTTTTAAAAATATTACATAGCTAAGACTTGTTAGCAAGATACAGCTCCCATTGCCAGTTTTGGAGTCAGGCATAAATGTTTGGAAACAATCCCTTGACTCTAGGCAGTTTCTTTTCAGTGTATGCCTTCTTTTATCTGGCTCTCTCATTTGTAAGTCCATATATGTTTTTGAATGGAAAAAATGGTAACTGTGACAAGGTAGCTGGCATTAGAATGCAGTCTTGTTAGCCGGGCTTGGTGGTTTAGCCTGTAACCCCGCGCCTTCGGGAGGCTGAGGTGAGTGGATTGCCTGAGCCTGCGGGTTCGAGACCCACCTGGGCAGCGAGACCTCATCTCTACAATAAAATCACAAAATCAGCCGGGCGTGGTAGTGCATGCCTGTAATTCCGGCTACTTGGAAGGCTGAGGTGGAAGGATCGCCGGAGCCCAGCAGGTCGAGGCTGCGGTGGCTGGGAGCGGCCACTGCACTCCAGTCTGGGCAACAGAGTGAGACTCCAACTCAAAAAAAAAGAATGCAGTCTTGCAAGTATGTGTTTGACTTTTTTATTTTTTAATTTCAGAACAAATGGTAATATGACTCACCACTTGAAGGCATAACTCAGTCTTCTTGCCCCAGAAAAGAACCAGCTTGCTCTATCTTCATGCAAAGAACTTATATACGCATAAACATTTACATAATCTATACATACACACACATGTATTTTATATGAAAATGTTTTGATAATTGCAAATTGCAGTACAGATGCTGGGTATATAACTTGGTTAATTTTGTAATATTGCATGTGGCAGCTCTCATCCCATTTGCTATATTTAGCAGTTTTATTTTTCTTAAAATTCCTTTCCCTTCCACGGTTCTTAAGGAGGCAATTTTTTGCTTCTATTCTCTTCCTGTCCCCCAATTTACCATAAAGAGGAAAACAAATGGTTTTCTCTACTACACTCAACTCTTTCAGCACTTCTGTTACTAAATGTGTGGGGGGTTTTTTCCCCCTCCTCATCAACCAGTCTTACTCTGGACACAGACTGGGCATTCTATAACTCAATTTTACCTGGAGTTAGTGCAGACCCTGCAGGTTAAGGTCTCAGTGCAAGTAGTGGGTCTCTAGGTCACCCACACTTTCATCTGCCTAAAAATGGAGGGTTCCCATGACTCCCTCTTCAGATTTTATAGTTTGCTCTGATGGCTCACAGGATCCTTGGAAACACTTTTTACCAGCTTACTATTAAGGATATGATAAGGGATATCAATGAAGAGATATACTGAGCGAGGACCAGAAAGATCTTGGATATAGAAGCTCGCTCTGTCCCCATGGAGTTGGGGTGAACCAACCTCCCAGCACATCAGTATGTTCGCCAACCTGGAAGCTCTCTGAAGTCTTTCTTTTAGGGATATTATAGGGGCTTCATCACATAGGCATGGTTGTTTAATCTCTAGCCTCTCTCCCTTCCCTGAAGGTGCAGATGGAGGTAAAAGTTCAAAGTTTCTAATCACGGTTTGGTCTTCCTGGTGGCCAGCCTTCATTAAGAAGCCCAGCAAGAGTTTCCTTATTAGTCCCAAAATATGCTCCCAGCACCTTTATCACTTAGGAAATTGCCAAGATTTTAGGAGTCTGTCCAGAAAAGACGACCAAAATATATGTTTTTTATTATATCACAATATCACAACCTTTAGCTTTATGTAACTTCTAAATTTCAGAACACATAATCAGCTAGAAAATCACATTCATTTATACTGTGTATAACAGTATTTCAATCAATGACAGATTGCATATAGGATGGTGATCCCATAAAATTACAGTGGAGCTGAACAATTCCTATTGTCTAGCGATTTCTGTTTACAATTGCCGACAGCAAGGATTCCCAACACCCCAGGCCGATGATGGGTACTGGTCTATAGCCTGTTGGGAACCCAGCTGCACAGCAGGAGGTGAGCAGTAGGAGAGCAGAGTTCTACTTTCTGTTAAATCAACACTGGTATTAGATTCTCAGAGGAGCTGGAACTCTATTGTGAACTGCACAAGCAAGGGGTCTAGGTTGCACACTCCTTATGGGAATTTAATACCTGATGAATCTCCCTCCTCCCTTCCCCCATCCACGGTAAAATTGACTTCCATGAAAAGATCCCTTGATGCTAAAAACATTGGAGACTGCTGGCCTACAGTATTCAGTAGAGTAACCTGCTGAACAGGTTTGTAGCCCAGGAGCAATAGGCTATACCACATAGTCTAGGTATGCAGTAGGTTGTACCATCTAGGTTTGTGTAAATACACTCTGTGAAGCTCACACAACAATGAAATTGCCTAGCAATGTATTTGTCAGAATGTATTCCACCTTATTAAGCCACACATTGTACCTATTTGACTTGACATATAAAATACATAAATGTATGTAGACACTATGTGCCATTTTGTAACGTCTTTATTTCATGTTAATATGTCTCAGAGATCTTTTTGGTTTTTTTGTTTGTTTATTTGTTTTGTTTTGTTTCTCTCTCTTTTTTTTTTTTTTTTTTTTTTTTTT
>NW_007253869.1:30923-43282 GCF_000164805.1 Carlito syrichta | reverse complement strand
CTCTTTTTTTTTCTTTTTTTTTTTGAGTTGGAGTCTCACTCTGTCACCCAGACTGGAGTGCAGTGGCCACTCCCGGCCACCGCAGCCTCGACCTGCTGGGCTCCGGCGATCCTTCCACCTCAGCCTTTCGAGTAGCCAGAATTACAGGTGTGTGCCACCACGCCCGGCTAATTTTTTGATTTATTGTAGAGATGAGGTCTCGCCTGTCCAGGCGGGTCTCGAACCCGCGGGCTCAAGCAATCCATTCACCTCAGCCTCCCAAAGGCACAGGATTACAGGCTGAGCCACCGAGCCCGGCTTCAGAGATCTTTTTGAATCAACACATTTGACACCAATTCTGTACTTTTTGACCAAAGGAGTTCATGAACATATAGGGAGACTAGCAACCATGTTTCAGCCCTGAAGTAAACCTGATGCCCTACTGGGCACTGGTGCTCCACTTGTACGAAAAAATATCATATGGAATCCTGCCTTTTGAGTGGCCTGGACTCTAGTAAGTAGAACTTTGCTCTTCATAGTTCAGGGATTAGAAAGTGAGCAAAGAGGCCAGGCGCAGTGGCTCAGCCTGTAATCCCAGCACTTTAGGTGGCTGAGGCAATAGGATTGCCTGAGTCCTGGGAGTTCGAGACCAGCCTGGGCAACTTGGTGAGAACTCATCTCTACAATGAAATCACAGAAACTAGCTGGGTGTGGTGGTGTGCATCTGTAGTTCCAGCTACTTGGAAGGCTGAAGTAGAAGTATCGCCTGAGCCCAGCAGATCAATGCTATCGTGGTCGTGAGTGTGCCACTGCTCTCCAGCCTGGGCGACAAAGAATGAGACTTCAACTCAAAAAAAAGAAAGAAAGTGAGCAAAGAAAAAGGCACAGAAACCCAGGTTACACTGACACAGTGGTAGTAGGTTTTAGGGAGTCCATTGTCAATCTTTCCTCCTTCAAGGAAGACTTGAAATAATTGTTAGGTCTCAAGGAATCTCTGTATAAACACTATTATTTCTAAAGTGATGTTTCATTACTATGACACTAAGTTATGGGTGTAATAACCAAAGATTAATTGTCAGCATTCTTTTGAATAGAGAATGATACTTTTTTGTGCATCTGACTACTGTGACCAATTCTTTAGTCTACTCTTTTTGTGTGGTTTTCCCTCCCGACATAGGATATCCCCTGTACTTCAAGTCAGTAGTATGGGTGAGATTTCAGTTTTTCCTTTTTAAAAAGTCCTGTTTGATTTTCAAAAAATTTTATTCAAATTGGTTTCAAAGTTTTATCACACATTCACACTATAAGACATTTTGATGAAATATGGGACATTGTATAGGATATATGCAAGATTGGTTATTTCTTCTATTTAAAGCTACAAGATTTTTTTAGCCAGTCTATCTTGAATAGAATCAGGTAGCTAAAGGTTAGAAAACCTTTCTTCCTTTCTTGAAATTAATCTTTTTCTTTCCTTTTTATACATTTCAAAAACTCTTAAGGCAAATATAATACATTCTCTTAAATAACTAGCTTAAACCAAAAAGGAATTGAATTTTTTTAAAGGTCAGCTAGGTAGATTTATTTAAATAAGGTCTTTAAACTTATTTAATTACTGTGATTTACTATATAAAATTTTTGACAGAATGTGATAGAAAAGCAATTGATCACAAGCCAAAGCAATATGAATAAGAATATACTCTAAGACATTATTTTATTAAAATTTTGAAAAATATTTTTTTCACTGAGTGACATAATCAGGCTCAAATAAAGATCTAGCAATTACAAAATTATGAAGCAAATGAATTACTTTCTTAATCTCTTTTATAGGCCTATATGTATATACAAAGTGCTCTTTTTGAATCCATTAATAAAGAATAAAATTCTAGGGCGGGGTGAGGGCAAAAAAAGAATAAAATTTATCTTTTATCTAAACTAGTACTCTCTATTGTACTACACAAATACTGAGTTCTGGCTCAAACTCATGACAAGCACACACTGATATCATTTTCACCTGAAATGAGACAATATTTGTTCCTGTTCTTGATGGTTGTTAAAGAAGAGGAAATTTGCTCATACATGTAAAAAATTGAAATCTTCAACAGAATGTTTTTTGCTCTCCTGTTGGTAATAGGATACTTTTTCACAGAATCTAAAAGTTTTCTAGTGTGAATCAGTGAAACTCACGTGATTTACTTTCAGTTCGCAAAGATTTTCCTCTTCTCTCAAAGTCAAGTTCTCAGGATAGCAGAATATCCAGATTCAGAGATGGGATCCTTCACCCAGGCGTATCTTGTATAAAAAGGAAGGAAAATATCGTTAAGTTTTGTTCTGCAGTTTTCTTGGTTTTTTCCACAAGACTTGAGACTTGCAGTATAGTAAAGAATTTAACCTTATCCAAAAAGAGGTCTGTCCTTTCCCTCAGCTTCTGGGAGGCTGTCTCTAAGTCTTTGTAATGTTCTGTCTGATAGGAGTGCCTTTGTTTGCCTTGGGACTTTGGGTCAACCAGGCAGCAACACTGTGGTTTATGGTGGTGGTAGCTTTCAGCCACAACTACAGTGTGATTTAGTGTGGCAGTTTTGGCTTAACAATATCAGTTGGCCTCAATAAAAAGGCTGAAAATATGTGGTTTGGATAAAGAAAGCATGAGAGTGTGGAGATTAATGAACTTTTAATTTTAGATGGCTACTATGTCATCCATGGTATAAAACAGTATCTGCACTGTGATCAGTCAATAGAGGCAATAGTTGCCAAAGAATTTAGAAGTAGAAGACTCAACTTCTACTTGGTTTACTGGATATGTAAGAAAATACAAAATAATAAGACATAAGCCAAATATATAATCCCTTGGTTACTGTTATCTGTGATAGTAAAATGATAATGACTGAGAGTGTTAGGGTGAATTCTGATGCTGGGCCAAGCTCAAATTTCAGTCAGTCTGGGAGAAATATGCTGGGACAACAGACAGCATGTCTACAACCTCTGGTCACCAAGAAGGTTGTCCATGGTGAGCAGGGATAAAATCAGGAAACTACTGAAACCAGAGGGATAGGGTAAAATAGCTGTCTCATTTTGTGGATCATTATCATCAGTTTCCTGTAAAACCCTTTACTGAAATAGTTGTACATGTGACTAATATAGAGGCAGCGTCCTTGGTTTTGAATACTACAGAAAGGATGAACATGTTTGGGTTGATGTAGGATCTACAGTTTTCTATTGAACAACTGTAGATAGCTATGCATGATCCAGACACAATAGGTTATTCCCTAGCCTGGTCTCATGGATAAAAGCTGCTGTAAAGTTTGCTTATGTTTAGAAATGGAAGTGTTGCCCTCCAAAAAATGCCCAATGGAACACCTCAAGTAAAGGGGCTAATATGCTTCATGTGCAAGCCATGTTGGATTAGCTTTATGATGACCATGATATTCATTTGCTGAATATGCCCCTTACCCAGATCATAGTCAATACTAAGTTTAAGGGGGCTACATTTGTATGGGACCCTATGTAATCTTACTGCTATGAAGTTGAATAATAATGAGAAACCTCATCAGAGTTATCATCTTAACTGCCCTTGTGGGCTTTACAGGCGCTATGAAATTCATAAAAAAGTGAGGAAAGGCATAGAGAGGAGTCAAGAGACATATCCCAGCAGAGTAAAAATCTTTAGATGATGATTAGTAACTGGGATGGATAAAGACGTTAATGGACTGGAAACAAGGGTCTTAATGCAACACTGTTGTGTTTAATGGACCAAAAGGAAACCCCCTCAGTCTCCCAATATTAAAGGACCTTGAATAATTCTGTTTAACACTCTTTTGGGGAATTAAAACAAACATACAGGTCAAAGATAACCATGAGAAATCTGAATGTGAATTACTGTGGCAATGATGTGCCAGATTAATCAAGAGAAAGTTTGACTGGAGAACTGGGTCTTCAGACTTATCTTTCAGCCCAAAACCGTATGCACATGTCTGGGTAAAATGGCCTGGAGTAGAGAAGACACTTCCATATTATTATGGAACTCTTCTGGGTACCACCTTCCTTACTAAAGTGTTTCTCCAACATCACCCAAAACATAATGGCTATTTCAGGTTTTCAGGAATGTTTTATGACCTTCACTCATAGGGTCATGTCGGATAGTCAGTGCATTTCAGGAAAAGTGGTGGCGGCCGGGGGGCAGGTGGTTAAATCCAGAGGGAGATGCTGACCTTGTCAACCTACCTCCCCACCCTCTGTGCAGTGCATTGCTCACCAGTTATCAATATCCTCCCCATCTGACATTAAATACTGAGGATGAAGTCAATCAAATGATCACAGTTCTACATCTCACTGCCACGTGAGGCCAAAACATCCATAGTGGTTAGTTGAAAAATTCTTTGGTGCCTGTTTCATTGCTAGGGTCTTTGTGAGACCTAGAGGGGCAATATTACTGACATTGCAGGGCACTAGTTTTTGTGGATAGAAGGAGAAGTAAATGACGTATTGGGGAGGAAATTTCTCGACTTGTGCCTAGAAACATTTTCTTTCTGGTCAACTGCAGAGATGATTGATAATGTTATAAAGAGAGGGTAAAGTCTGCCAGGAGTGTCCTCTTTCTGGAGAAGAAAGAGCTGAGACTTACATTGATCATGCATGCATGTAGGTGTGCCCCACCTAGAAATTGCCTGTCCTAAGATCTTTTGAATCTCTCTATGTTTTTGAGGAAATTGAATTATTCCTTTTTCCTAATATAGAGCCTTAGAAGGAACGACTTATAGCTTCTGGGCTATACACTCCAACTGAGGAGACCAGAACCACAGAACTTTCCCTGGAAAGAGAAAGAAGGGGTAAATCTAGATGGAGCCACATAGGTATGAGGCAAATCAAGGAACTGGAAGGAGGATAGAAGTGGAGGCTGCAGACCATAAACGTGAGTGAGAGCTCAGGTCAAAGTTGGAGCACTCGTCCACCTTCCACCAGCTTGTCCCCTCTGTCCTAGCACATTCTGAGGGCCAGGACAACTTTGTGCTTTCATGTCACATTTGGATGCTCAGTGTCCACCAGGGAGTGCTAGTATGGACACTTTTGTGAAATATGTTCAGCATTTGCCTTTATTCTAGATCATCGGCCCTTCTTAGGATTTGAGGGAATTCTATGCCACACGTGCTTAGGAGCAATATTAAAAGTACTCCCTAGTGGACCTTTGGGAATCCTAATTGAAGAAATTCCTTGGTCGGGCTCAGTGACTCAGCCTGTAATCCTAGTACTTTGGAAGGCCGAGGCGAATGGATTGCCTGAGCTCGCGGGTTTGAGACTAGCCCAGGCAATTTGGTGAGATCTCGTCTCCACGATAAATCAAAAATTAGCCGGGCATGGTAGCACACACTTGTAGTTCCAGCTACCTGGAAGGCTGAGGCCAAAGTATCGCCAGAGCCCAGCAGGTCGATGCTGGGGTGGCCATGAGCATGCCACTGCACTCCAGCCTGGGTGACAGGTGAGATTCCAACTCAAAATAATAATAATAATGAATAAAAAAGAAATTTCTTGTCTCCCCAACCCTGCTCCCAAATTCTCTTAAAAAGTTTCCCTTAAGAAATGCATATGCAGATTTCCCAAAGAACTAAAAGTAGATCTACCATTTGATCCAACAATCCCACTACCAGGTATCTACCAAAAGGAACAGAGGGCATTATATTTTTTAAAATGTGGATTCAACCTAAGTGCCCATCAACCAATCAGTGGATAATGAAAATGTGATATATATGTATGTACACACATACATATACATACATACATACACACCTACACATACACTATGGAATGCTATTTAGCTATCCAAAAGAATGAAATAATGTCTTTTTCAGCAAGTTGGATGAAATTGTAGAACATCATCCTAAGTGAACTAAACCAGGAACAGAAAACCAAACACCCCATATTCTCACTTATAAGTGGGAGCTAAACTGCAAATGCATAGAGAGTGATATAATGGACACTGGAGTCTCAGAAGGGAGAGTGGGGAATGGGATGGAGAAACAAAAAATCACCTGTCTGATACAATGAGCACAGGTAAGGATGGTGGGTACACTTAAAGCCCAGACTTCTTCCCCACTATATAATGCAACCATGTAAACAAAAACTATTTGCACCCCTAAAGCTATTGAAATTTTTTAAAAAGGATATTAGTAATAAAACTCACATCTCTAAAAAAAAAAAAAAATTTCCCTCAAGGATCCTCACTGCTTCCTCATTTACCAAGTCTAATTGGTCAGACCTCACCTCTCTACCTCCAGCTTTCTGTTACATCCAATGTCATAGACTAAAATTCCCTTTCTGGAATGTCTGTTTAGTCCTCTTGAAAAATTCGCAGTCCTACCTCTCTTTTTCCCACTGCCTACTTTTTCCTCTCCCTCAGTGTCTCTTCTTTATTGGCCCATAAGCCACGATGCTATCTTTATCCCTCAGGTGTTTTCTCTTCACATTCTCTTTAATTTCAAAGGAAGGTAAAATATGCTTGAAATCATCATAATGAACAACCAGCACATAATTTTCACCCCTAATTCACAAATAAAAATAAAAGTCCATATCAAAATATTCAAGGCATATTTATATTTATTAAATATTCAAGGCAAAATTTAGCAGCATCTTGCTTGTCCAGTCTTGGGTCTGACCTTTTTTTTTTTTTTAACTCACCAATGGTGGTGTAGGATGTTCTGGGAAACATGCATGAAGAAGCAGGGACTGTGAGGAAGATAAGGGAGGACACGGTTGGTCCTAGAGTTAAGAAATCTGAAGGACAAGAGGTGAGTGGTACTGGGAAACATGACTGCTTTGGTTACAGAGAGTCTGTGGATGCGTCAGGGTCATCAACCTGGATTCATGTGGCCAGAGCTCCTGCAGCCCAAGAGAGGCCACTTCTGCTACTCTGATTCCAGGACAGATGAGGGATGTTGCAACCTTCTGTCTGTGGATACCTCATTCTTCTGGAAGAGTCCTTGCCAGATTTCCTGGGCACTCTAGACAGACTCATGGATAGAATTTAGCTAACCCAGAAGTCTGATAGTCAAACTCTCACAGTTCTTATATCTCTGGCTCATCTAAGACTATTCCCAGTGGAAAGGACTAACTCAAATCTGACTGCTCTTACTCTAGTTCTCCTGTTCCCTGTTTGACAGTGAATGATACCCTCCCTACCCTCTTTTCCACCCTCACTCCGTCTTTTCCATGTGGGGCAGCTGACTCAGCAGCAGGGATGGGGCCTTCACACTGATGTTCAGAATCTGAAATCAAAGTAAATGAGGGGTGAGGGAGGGAAGCACAGTCAGTCAGCATTCTCACCATATTGGGAAATGCACCAAGTTAGAATGTGAGCATGATGGCTTCTGACAAGGGAAAGTGTGCAGGGTTGGCTTTTGTAGGCATATGTAAGAATGGAGGGAGGGGTATTCTGAAGATGAGGAGTAAAGGGATCAGGCTGAGGATTCTTCAAGTAGAAGATTCCAGAGAAGATTCTATGTCTCGCCACGTGTCCAAGGGCGCCAATCCAAAAAGAATGTTCCATCTGGGGCTGAGGAAACACTGACCAGCTAGGTCTGGGGAAGGATGGTATTATGGGTCCTACACCTTATCATTTCCATTATCATCGCATTTCTAGACTTATGCCTAGAAACATTTTCTTTCTGGACAACTGCAGAAATAATGTTATAAAGAGAGGGTAAAGGCTGCCATGAGTGTCTCCTTTCTGGAAAAGGAAAAGCTGAGGCTTAAATTGATCATCTGTGCATGTAGGTGTGCCCTGCCTAGCAATTGCCTGTCCTAAGATCTTTTGAATCTCTCTACTTGAAACTTCCTCAGTAAGTGTAGAATCTCGATGGGTTTGTGGGGCCTTTATGTATTCTTTGGAGGATAATCAGAGACATCCTGAAAAAGTAGGGCTTTCTATAAGTAAACAGGGTAGGGATTCAGGGATTTCAACATTAAGGGAGGTGTGGTTCCTGATAGCAAATGAAGTTAGAAATATTTAACTTAAAAAATAGTTGCCTGATTACCCAATTGTGGACCATACACCAGTATATTGCAAATTTCCAAATATAGCAGGATAGATAGCCTTGGGTTGAGGAATAGCAGATGTCAGATAGATACCACTGATGTAGGAAGAAGTGAAAAAGGTTTCTTTACCTCCTCATTACCAAAACATGATGGACACACTAAGGAAAATGCTACGGATTCAGAAATCAAAGGTTTAAATTCTCTCCTGGTTTTGCTATCAACCAATGGGTAACTTTGATCATATTCTGTGAACTTCTATCCATCAATTTCCTGGTCTGTAAAATGAAGTGAAGAGCAATGACAAATATTTCTGAGTCTTGTCTCATTCCAACAATCTTTGATACTGCTGTTAAGTGGGGAAAAAACATGTCAGCCTTTGCCTCTCGGGTGAGGCAGAGATGGCCCTGGGGGGACTCTGGGGCAGACATTTCAAACTGTAATATTTTATAGAGGTATTCAGGCAGGTAATCTAAGTGAATAAACTTGGGTATAAATATAAATTTGTGAGTTTACATGATTTCTCAAATGTTGACAAATAATTCATATTTTAAAACTACATTTTGTGTCTACAAAATGCATCTGGGTCACATTTGGTTCAACATACTACCAGCTTAGGGGGGACTGTGTATGAGGAAGGTGCTGGTTTTTATAGGAGAAGGATGTGGAGACTTTGTTTTAAAGGAAATAAGAGACTCCCTGTTCTTTTGTCACAGCTTGTAAACAGATGGGATTGAGGTCAGCTTCCACTGCTCAGTCTCGTGCCCCAGAGGGTGTGAATATTTGTTTTCTACTGCAAGGATATTTGAGGTTGATAGCATTGCGAAAGTTTCCAGAATCAAAATAGTCACCTGTGTTTTAAAAAGAAAAAAAATACACGTACAAACCTTGACAAATAGAGCCAGAGAAGGCTATGAAGGGAGGGTTCTTGTGCATAAATATTTGATAACAAAATTATCACAAAAGACTCTGCAAAAAATGTAACATTGCACAAAGGCCATTGCAAACTTACACAAAAAATACTCCCCCAAGGAAATATGCCCAACAACTGCCTGTCCAACCTTGAACTGGTGTCACCTTTGTTATTGTTCTTTGTAACCAATGATAATCAATTGTGTAATCTTCCTCACTTTTTCTTTAAAAACCTTTGTCTTCTTTTACCTCCCTGAATACACACATATTTGCTATGGTGTGTATATTCCCATTACAGCGCCCTATTCCCAAATAGATATCACTCTCTCTTAGAGAATCAGACTCTCTCTCTCTCTCTCTCTCTTCTTGCCCCACTAAGTTCTACAAGTCAAATTATGCTCTATATTTATTTCTCTTGCCCATCAGTGTAGTATGGTTATTAGTTATTGATACAGAACTCTGGATAAGCCCCTTTGGTTACCACTCTGGCTTGGGCAACCTAGTCAAGAAGTAAGTTTTCTGGCTTCATATCATAAATCTATCCTAACATTCCCACCCTGTCAAAGCCTTTGGCATCCTTCTCAGTAGTCCGCCAGGGCAGTCTCAACCTAATTTATGATAGGTTATTGGCATGTCCAAGTTTCAAGGAGTCATTCCAGCAATGTATAGAATTGGTACCAGGTGATCTTGCCAGGATATTAATGGGTTATGGAAGAGTGCTCCTGTATAATAAACTGCTTCCATTCAGCATAAGGTTTCTTCCCTTACTCCCACACCCTCAAGAGCCACTTATATACATTTCCCAGTTACTGCTGTTTTACATTTGCCACAATCACTTAATGTATATGCTATTTTCTCCTTGAGCAATTTTGTATTCCTCTTTTGTGCTGTGTTGCTACATGATCTTGATGTAAATGAGCTTTTACATGTAAATGAGGTCTTTGTAGAGTCTCTAAGAATAGGAGGCTATTTCCTAACAAGGGATAGGAACTTCTGCCAGCACAGAGGGTGCAGGGGAGTCTAGGTGGTCAGTATTACCAAGCTTATCTACCCAAATATCCCTATTCCAGTTTTCAGAATTCTTCTTTTCTATTATTCCTGACTTGGAGTGAGAAGACCTCTTGAGGTCATGCATTCGATCTTCATTGAAGTTCTGTTACTCATATAATAAAATCCTGGGTCTGATTTTCCAATATATTCTGTCCTCTTTGAAGAAAATGAGGTCTCTGTAAAACATGCATGGAGGTTTTCCGGATTTCACAGAGTGATTTACACTGATATTTGGCTACCCGGGCTTGTCATTTTTTTTCTTTAGGTTCTCTAAAGCAGTAGCAAAAGCCAGTCATTTCTCCATCCTTTTACTGATCACTGCCCTCACGATGTTTAATTGTCTTAGTTACTTTATTTTGTTTCTTTTTTATTCTGTGCACAGTGATTTTTTCTTAGGGATTGGATATCTGGGAAGGATTTTAATTCTCCATCGCTAATGAAGCTTAGCTTGACTGGATAGGAAATTCTTGGTTGAAGTTGTTTATCTTTAAAAACATTAGAGATTAAGATCCAATCCCTTCTGGCCCATGGTGTTTCTGCAGGTAAGTCTGGAAAGATTCTGACTGGTCTTTTTCTCTGACCAAGAGGTCTGACCTTTTTCTCTTGCTGCCTTTGGAACTTTTTCTTTTATACTTTTTATGCTTTTATACTTTGTGCAGGCGAATTACTATATGTCTTGGGGCTGGTCTTCTCATAAGATGTCTTGCTGGGTTTCTCTGAATCTCTTATGCTTGTATAGCCATGTCTCTGGCCAGATGAGGAAAGTTTTCTTGAATGACCTCATGGAATGTTTGTTCCAAGGTGTTTCCTGTTTCTCTTTCTACATCAGGTACACCAGTCAGACATAGGTTTGGCTTCTAGATAAAACTGCATATCTCTTGGAGTTTCTTCTTACATTTTTTTCCTATATTTTTAATAGATTGAGTTAATTCCATATTTTGGTCTTCCAGCTCTGAGATTCTTTCTTCTGCCTAATCAATTCTGCTACCTATGCTTGTCAGTTTGTTATGTATGAGGTATTTTTGTTATTTCTAAATATACTTTCTTAAGTCTGTCCAAATATACTTTTCTGAGTCTGTTGAACTTTCATTTAGTTTTAGTTCTTATATTTCTTGATTTTTTTTCCATCCAACAATTCTCTGATCTCTGTAAGTACCTTCTGGGTACAGTCGTTCTTGGAGACAGTCATTGTTTGTGCTCCAGTAGCTGTTCTTTCAGGCACTGTCTCTTTGTTGGGATTCTGAAGGTTGCCAATGATTTTTCATTGATTTTTCTTCATTTGTAGTGGTTCTCTTATCTTTCTCTTTAATTCCATTGCTCAGTGGGAAATGGAGAAGCAATCACTTCTGATATCTATTGAAGGGCCACTGCCAGCCACAAGTAGAGCCACATTCCCTCCCTTTCTTGGAAAGAGGCCTAAACCCAGCCCCTGCCTAAAATGGTGCTCCTGCCTAAGAAGGCGCTTGGACAAACTAACATGGAGGCTCGGACAAGGTTTTCCGGGCTCTTCTTCCACAATAAAGCCCACTGTTCCCGTGCCCGTGAAAGCCCCCGCCAATCCCAAAAATGCCTCACCTGCCGACCAATAGGTAACTGATCAGTTGCTTTAAATTTCTATAAAACCTGCCACACCCCTTCCTCCACACTGCAGCCTGATTCTCAGGTTCTGTAGCCACCGCACTCGTCCCATTAAATCTCTTGGCCTTAACGGGTGTTGAGTCTCACTGTGCGTCACCGTCTTTCATTGGTGCTGTGACTTGGATCGGGGATTCTCTCGCCCCAAGGCAAGACCCCATCCCAGCACCAGTGGGACTCACCCCTTAAGGCCTTTGCCCACTTTCTTGAGCACCAGCGCTTCATCCATCACCGGCCCTCAGATTGGTTAGTGCCCCTAAGTGGAAAACCTAAAACCTTGCCCAGGATAACCGGAGGAAACTGACTGTCGATCATCCGGCAGCTCCTTTGGCCCCGGGCAAGGGGGAGACCACACCCCACCTAGGTCTATATGACCACAGTGGACCCCTATCAATTTTCCCTCGGCCGCTAGAGATTTCAAGCCTTCTCTCCATCCGGTTTTGGGTAATTTTCTTGTAAAAAATCCCGGTACCAGGTTGCCCTTAACCCCCTCAATTCTCCAGGAGAATCCAGGTCTACAATAATGACCTGTGATGACAGGCTTTATTGTAACCCTCCCCTTCCTCAGTGGTCACTTGTCCAGGGGGCGCCCTTACCAGTCCCCACTGCTAACATGGGAAACTCGTCATCTCTTCCGGCCGACTCCCCCCTCAAGTGCCTCTTAAATAATCTCTCTACACTCTCCCTCACTCCCGATATTAAGTCTAAGCATTTAATCTGCTTCAGTACCCAAAATTGGCCCACCTATCGCTTAGACAACCAAA
>NW_007253869.1:29970-30283 GCF_000164805.1 Carlito syrichta | reverse complement strand
AAGAGGTTTTTCAAAGACCAGATGAAAATCCAGCAATGTTTCTAAGTCGCCTCTCTGAGACATTGCAGCAATTTACTAATATTGATTTAAACTCTTTGGAGGGATAATCTCTTTTGGCTATGTATTTTACCTCCCAGTCAGCACTGGATATTAGGCGTAAACTCCAAAAATTAGAAAAGAGCCCACAAACCCTCAATTAGAGCTATTGGACACAGCCTTTAAAATCTTTAACAACCGAGAGGAGGAAAGAATGCAGGACCACCAACATAAGCAGGAAGCACTTCAGCTTTTATCTACCACTTTAGCAGAAAAA
>NW_007253869.1:27252-29331 GCF_000164805.1 Carlito syrichta | reverse complement strand
CCCTTCCACTGCATATAAACTTATTGCTTTGGTTAGAGCTCTGAGGTTAGGAAAAATGTAAAGAAAGTTGTTGGTATAAGGTATGTTTTTAGTAAGAAAGGATAAAGGAAAGATAAATAATTGTATAGGAAAGAATCTTGTATGGTTCATTTTTGTTCTATAATAGAATGGCTGGTTAAAGAAAGTATAGAACAAAAATAGAAGGTTTAAGCATGTCAAAAAACGGTATGAGTTTATCAAACATGGTAGGTGAAAGTTTGTGAAAAGAAGTAAAAGGAATTCTATAAACACTCAGGCTTCAAAAAGTTTCCATAAATTTACCATTAATATCAATTACACTAATGCTAGGCCTACGTGCTACTCAAAGACCAGAACGTGAGCTTCTTAATTAACAATCTCCAAAAAAATTTTCTCCTTTAAACAACAGAGGGGGCGAAAAAAGACAAAATTCAATTAGCCCTCCCCCACTGTCTTTGTGACAAAAGAGCGAGGTTTTTTTTTCTTTTCAAAATCGTGGGACTATCATTTTGGCTAAATAAGTAACTTTTACAATAACTACTGTGATTTTGTGTTATAACATGCTTTTAAAAACTTTGGTACTTAAACTCTTCAAGTTCTTGATTCAGTCTCTAGGGTGAGATAAGCAGCAAGCTCCAGGAACGACACCTACCCTACCCCCTTCTAAATTGCCTGAAGGCCAGGCAAATTAATTTCACTAACAGCACTGCCAAATTGCTAACGAACTTTAAAATCTCCGTCCAAGCACAAGGCTTACTCTCCAACATAAGGTGAGTGGCAAAATAACCTGGGCTTCACTCTCCAGCATATCAATTGTTGTAGAAGTATATCAGACCTATTATAAAAACAAAGGACACTGTTTTCTCTTGCCAATGTTTACCTGTCTTAAATTCTCAATTCAAGCTATAACCTAACTACGTGTCTCTAATGCTTTCAATTTTTTTTTCTTCAGACTTTGTGTCAAAGTGGCTATATTTCCTTATTAAAGTACAGCTATAGATAATTTACAAAGAAATATTTCAACTTGTGTTAATGAATACATACAATTTACAGAACTTTCACTTTTCCAACATTGTTTTTTGGGACAGTAACTCTTTTCATCATCATTTGCTTAATAATTTTTGCCTATGCTCTCACTTGATGTTTTATTAGATCCAAATAGCATTTGCTTAAGGTCCTGCCATTTCCTGTTCATGCCCTTGGAAATAAGTAGGTAGAGACATCACTACGGCCCCAAGAAGTAGATACAAAAGAATGATCTTCACCCCATTTCCCAGGATCATAAGAATATTTCCAAGAACAGAAGTGGGGAATGAAAGGTACCTGTAGAAACCTAGAAGAAACTTAGCTTATTCTTAGTCTTTTGGCCTCAGTATAGCAATTAGCAAACATTCAGACATTCTACTGAAGGACAAACAGCAGCCTATCCCATCCCCCCTAGGCAAATCTTCAGATACAAGATCAGGACAGCCCGAATGACCACTCCACCTCTTTGGTCAAGGAATTTGTGAACTGCAAATGTCTAACAAGTCTCTTACAGGAAATTCCCCTCAGGTTAAACTAATCAGCCCTCTGTGAACTACTGACACAGATAAGCCCCACCATGGCAGCAATCATGTGACTAACCCACCAACCTGGATGGAGCTCTGCCAGCCGACCAATAATCAACTGACAAACTCCCTCCTCACGTGGCTTCTTCCTATCGTTACTCCAGTCATTCTCCTTCTCGGCCTGTGTTTCTTTCTCCCTTGCATTATAAAATTTCTTCAATCTCAATTCCAAAAAATTTCAAATCAAACCATTAACCAGTTTCTTTTACAAAGTTACAACCTCCTACTCACCGAGGACCCAGGCCTCAACAACCCAAGTCCTACTGCCTCCTAAACCTTCTCGCCCCATTTTTCATTACAGATATGGCTTTCAGGCCTTATTACCTCCACCTCAGGTTTTCAGCATTCCTTGACCATCTTCTTCGTGATAAATGGCTCCTCCCTTTCCTGTGTCCACTGGACGACCAGCCAGACCAACTTGCATTTTTCTACCTCCAGGGCACCTTCCAAG
>NW_007253869.1:5166-27232 GCF_000164805.1 Carlito syrichta | reverse complement strand
AGAGCCACATCCCCTCCCTTTCCTGGAAAGAGGCCTAAACCCGGCCCCCACCTAAAATGGTGCTCCCACCTAAGAAGGCGCCCAGACAAACTAACATGGAGGCTCGGACAAGGCTTTCCAGGCTCTTCTTCCACAGCAAAGCCCACCATTCCTGCGCCCGTGAAAGCCCCCGCCAATCCCAAAAATGCCTCACCTGCCGACCAATAGGTAACCGACAGGTGGCTTTAAATTTCTATAAAACCTGCCACACCCCTGCCTTCACGCTGCTGCCTGATTCTCAGGTTCTGTAGCCACCGCGCTCATCCCATTAAATCTCTTGGCCTTAACAGGTGTTGAGTCTTACTGTGCGTCACCATCTTTCATCTACTCTACCTTCTGTCCTTCTCTGAACTGGGTCTCTAGGTTTG
Organism: Carlito syrichta; assembly: GCF_000164805.1. Taxonomy (NCBI): domain Eukaryota; kingdom Metazoa; phylum Chordata; class Mammalia; order Primates; family Tarsiidae; genus Carlito; species Carlito syrichta. Next base: position 26,825 of record NW_007253869.1, on the reverse strand, counting down.
TTCAATTATGAAATAGGGTTAGGAGGTGGAAGATTGTACTATCTCTATACAATTTTGAGCACTTACTAAGGGGTGGGAGAAGGGCCACAAGGGATTCAGAAACTACTGATGGATCACAGGGCTTGCTTTCTGGTGAATGGGTCAGCAGGGACTTGCTCTCATCTCCACACAATATGACCTTTCAATTGATATGTTCGTGTAGCCTGTGAGTCCCAGATAGAGTATAAGAGAGAAAAGAGAGGGAAGAAGAAGAGAAAAAGGGGAAAGAGAAAAGAAGAAAAAACAGGGAAAGAACAAAGAAAGGAAAAAGAAGGTAGAAAGAAAAGAGAAAAACAATCAACAAACAAAGCAAACAAAGAAAGCAAACAAACAAGACTAACAAAATACAGCAAAAAAAGAGAGAAAACAAAAAGCCCACTGGGAGAGATGTCTCAGCTTTAGTATATCTCTTTGGGGCTGGGAACTTCCTCTTGTGGTGGGTTCTGCAACTGCAGGTCTGTTACTGCAGGTTTTCTCTTAGCTGTTGAAACTTGAGATGTTAGAATCTTCACCCCCTGTGGCCTGTAATTGATAGCTGCATATGCCCACATGAGGCAGGCCCATGTGAGGGAGTGTAATTTGACTCAGTATCTCCCTTACTTTCTCCTCCTTCCTTCCTCTCCCAGTATGGCTACACTCTCGTGGCATCCCATTTGAGGTGAGGGAATGGAGCCTCCTGCCTCTATCCTGCTCTCCCGATCACTTTCACTTAATGCTAGGGGTGGGGTGGAGTCAGCTAGGCCCTTACCAGCCTCCTTCTTGGTCAGATTGGCTGTGCATTTATCACCCAGCAGCTGGTTCAGAGTGGTGGGGGGTGGGGAGGGTAGATTGTCTGGAGCTCCGCATCTGCTTTTACCCACCTAGGCTTGTGCATTGGGGGTGATCTCTCTTGGTTCATGGAGAGCAACCCCAAAGCAATACAGAGAACAGCCCCAGTCTTAAGATGAAGGTCCGCTGTTCCACAAAGGCTACCCTGAAACATTTCTCAGCCCAGGCTTTAGACTGGTTGCTCAGTTCCTCTACAGACTGCTGTTGTTGCCACACACAGGGTTAGGAAGGATAGCTCCCTCCCCAGCAAGTACTACAGTCTGTGAATCTCAGGTCCTGCCACCAGCCTAGCCGTGCACTGGAGGCGGTGACAGCAAATCCAGGACCAGCATGGCTGCTTCCTGCAGCTTCCTTGGTACTCTGCCTCTGGCTCCCTTGCTGTGCTCCCTCTGTGGCCCTCACTGCCAATGTCCAGCCTGGCACTGCAGTGGTGGGGCAGAGTCTAGCAATGGCATCTGTTCCACCAGATTTTTCCCCTAAAGGGCTTTGTCAATTTTAGAAAATGGCGCTCAGTTTCTGCATCCTGGGAAGCATTAGAATTCAAGCAGAACAGCTGTAGCACCAACCACTTCACCAGGCGATCCCTACTCAGTCAGCCACTCACATGCCCACTTACACAGACATGCATACAAATTCATCCATACACTCACTTACTCACACAGGGATTTGCACAATTTGGCTCCACCACTCTCTTCCTGAAACCCCCCTTAGCTACTTTATAACCCAGCACTTCACCTTTACCCTGTACCTCATCCCCATCTTGGGAACCTTATGATGTTATTGCCCTGGTTATGACCATCCCCACTTATTATCAGCAATGGAGTCCTTATTTTCATTTGAACAAAGAGTGACCCAATTTTGAGACCCTACTCTGTGGATCTGCTTTCTACCATTTTTGTTACCAACTGTCCAGGTAATTATTTTGGTAATGATCTCAGGGGAAAGAGGGAAGAAATTAGAAAAATGAAACAGAGAAGAAGAGAAAGGCAATGCAAGGGTGCATTGTTCAGTTGGTAACCAATGGGCTTGAGCCCACTGGGACCCTCTGGAAAACCATATAGAATGTGCCTTGGTATTTCCACTCCAAGGTTGGGACAGAGAAACATTACCTACCATCTCCCATTCCCTATTAATCCAGGCTTGTCCCAGGGCGTATTAACACTCCTGCACGTGTGAATTGTGTTTCAGTCCACAGCACTAGCAACATACTGGAGAGTAGAAGAGAAACACAGTGCAGCTGAGGGAAGGTGGTGTCTGTTTACACCTGCAGGAAGGTTATTGCTGTAGCAGTGGTGAAAGTGAAAGGGGAATAGGAGCACATGATATAGCATCCAATTTACCAGGCTTTGTGGTTATCTTCTTTGTGCTCTTTTTTGCACTAAAAAAAAAAACACTCTGATGCATAAAATATCTAAGTGTATCAAAAAGTAATCAATTCTTCAATATTTTCCTCCAGTTTCTTAAAATTTGGTTGTATATACTTGAGATATAACCCAGAGACATTAGACATAGTAGCCACTGACAAAGATTCTATGCCATCACAACTACAACCCCAAAATGAACACAAGCCATCCCCTTGAAGTTATGCTCAGCTAATAATAATAATAAATACATATACATATATATACATGTGAGAAGGCAAAGAGAGGTAAGAGTGTGTTGCTCCTTTGCCCATATTATATGACAACAAAGATTCTAGAAAAGCAACCTGACTACCAATGGAGGCTGCGGCATCCTCAGCAGCTGACAACAGATTCTGGAATAACAGGAGAGTTCACATCCCATGGGAAGCCTTTAGACCAGTGAAAGAGAAGATGAGAAGGAATTGACAAAGTCCTGGTCCTTTCTGTCCCAGACAGACTATCTTGGGCATAGTCATTCTCTTCAGTTGCTCCCAGACATCATGCATGAATGAGCAACCAGCAGTGTTTCTTGTGAGGCTGTGGACAGCTCCATAACACACTCTTGTGAGTTTTTTGTTTGGGGTTTGTTTTTGTTTGTTTTTGTTTTGGGGGGTTGCCCCCCCTTATCCCACTCCACTGCCCTTTGTCCTTCACTTTTGCTGCCTTGCCTCTCAGTGAAGTATTAGCATGCAAGCTTTACCTTGCATTCTGATATGCAAGGAACCCATTAAACCCAGTACTAGAACTGGCGCTGGATTGGGGTTGGATTTGCAACACAGCAAAGTACATTCTTGTATTTTGTACCTAAATTGTCCTGTTCAGTTCTGTCCTGTGAGTTTTAGACCACCAGAAGAGGCAGCTGCTAGATGATCAGTGCTTCTCTACCCCAAGGGCCAGGCTCACAGTTGATCCAGGACTCAAGAGTTTGCTTTCCTTCAGCCTAGACAAGGACCAGTAAGAAACTTCTCTCTTGCCTATATTCAGGGATGGAAACCCAGGTCAGCACTCCACATATAACCTTTTAACCAAGTTGAAATGGAAGCTGGAGGTCACAATAATTAACCACATATTGTCTCAGGTATGAGGAAAGTGCAACCAGGCCAGTGTGCAAGGAAAGGGAGTAGAAGGAGTTATTTACTTCCTTCTAAGCCAGAACTCCATATCTCTGGAGTTAACCACAGTGTCTCCAGGCTACCTGGATTCTTCCCTTTGCATCATGGCAGCTAGCTAGGGGATTAGAATGGGACAACACAAAAGGGAAATTTGAAAGTACAAGGCCATGACCCCAGGCGTAACTGCCTTTGGTTCATCCTAGCCCCTGACAGGCTTCTCAAATCTGATTTGGAAGCAACTAAATGTGTAATAATGTAAACAACTTTGCCTTCCTTCAGTTCAACAAATATTTATCAAGTGGCTGTTTGTTGATGATCAAGTTACCATACTCAGTACCCTGGGCCTAGAACGTGCACAGTACATTCATGAACAGGTACAGCTGATGCAGCAGGAGGAATGAAGAAAGAGAGGGATGGAGAGGGAGGCAGATCTGCAGGGATCCAGGAATTCCGACTGTAGCAGCATTGCTTCCAGGGCATGATACCCCTGGAGGAAATAAGAATGAGTATGGGAAGGGCTGGCTGGAGAGCTAGCAGTGGTGTGATTCTGTTGTGTATTCTCAACAAAAAGCATACATAGACTCCTGGCTCCAGAGCCCTATTGGCTGCCTCTACCTGGTTCTCTTGCAAACATCTTAAGCTCAGCTTGCCCACTGAATTCACTTTCCTCCTCTAAATCCCCAGTTAGACTTCTGGGAGTATGGTAAAATGGTACCTTGCCACAGTGTGTGTTTATGTCTTGTATGGTGAATTAAGTATTGTAAGTTTTTTGTACAATGACTGTGGGGCCATAAGTTCAGGCTATAGCAGATGACCATGGTTTTTTGTGTGATTTATCAGGAAAGCTCTGAGTCCTACTAAAGGCTGCCCCAGGGAGTACTTAGACCTAGGGGAGAGAAAGCTCTTGCTCCCTTCTGGACCTTACTCTGTTGGATCTGGGCTTTCAAGAGTCTAGTTATGCTTGAGGATACTACCAGACCGTAGGGAAAAGATAGCCTATGCCACACGGGAATTATGTGCGTGTCAGATGCATATTTGAGACTTCTAGACAGTTTGACATTTAAGAAGGAAATAGAAACTGGATGAATTATTGAGCCATGACATCTGCCTGGGTTTAATTCGTCCTAAGGATTCTACTACTAGTGTCCATGAGACTCTTTACTAATACACAAGGTGTCACAGGGCTTTGATGGTATCCTGTGTGTCTTCCACCCTTGACATGTGTATTTGGCTTAATTTGCTCATACCAGATTGTCTTTGTCAACTAGGTGTCATCCCTGCCCTTTCTGCTTTCTCCTCTGCATTGCAGGAAGGTCTGAAATATCGTTTCCCGGTATCACTTTCCTGTATGTCTCTGGGTTAGAATCTGCCAATTAAAGGCACTCACAAGGCATTTGGAAAGCATAAGAGAAGTTGGTATCCCTGTTGGCAGTTGTGAACAGATGCTTGGATATATGACAGGCATATTATTTGCTCCAGCTTCTGGGCAACCTCCTGAGAATCACCTGTTTTGGTATTATAGGCAGCAGGGATTATTGTAGGCAGTTTTCCTGGTTTCTGGCCCTTCCTGATTTCACAAAAGCAGCAGCAGTTTCCATATTGCTTCCCCAGCATTTCTAATCATTGTGTAAGTTTCTGATTCCCAGTCTTAAAACGCTTTCTCATTGGAATGCAGAAGTGCTTCTCTTTTACTGAGAGAACCCTGGCTGATATAACATGGCTGCCGCCTCCTTTCCCCCTCTTGTGATGATGGTCATTTTGGAGGCAATCACTAGGAGTGAGAAATAGCAAATTTATTAGAACAGTGAGCCAGGCAGCTTCTGGATAATTCCTCCAGCTCTGCAACCAGAGACTCTTGCTGTACAAGAGCAGCCACTCCGGTAGAAGCAGAACAAATAGGATTAGATTTTATTTTCTCTCTTTTCACACCTTCCATTGGCTAGAGCTCAGTGCAACTGAGGCAATTCACTTAAGTTGAGCCAGCTGGCTAATGCATGGTCTGGCTATAGTCTAAGATTATTGCAGTGAATGATGCTGAATGAAAGGGACAGATGTCCACTCTTAGTCTCTGAGCCATATGGGGACTGCTTCCTCAAGAAAGCAAATATGAGTTCATGTGTGCAGCAGAAGTAACTCCTCCTGTCCGTTATCATGGATCCACATCTCCTTTGTTTTTAGCACTGCATCAGGCTAATAAGTCCTTGGGGAAGTAGGCTGTCAGGGTCAAAGGACACTAAGGACAACGTGAAGATGTGGATGTCTCCATGCATGCTAGTCTTATTATATGATGAGGACCATTGTAGCAGACACTGCTGGTGCCCTGTCCACGATCCCTTGGCACCCAACTTTCCCACAGGCAAGTACCTATGACTACTCCCAAGGGTTTTGGCTGGGCAGAGGACATTCAACTTGGGAGCAGAGAAGGCCAGAAATGCCAGGAGAGTCCTCAGCCAATGATAGCAGCAGATGGATAAATCATCTTCTTTGCCCCTCATTGTAGACAACTCTGGGACATGTTCCATCTCTGAGTCAATTCCATGAGAGTTTCTCAGCAGAAACTGAGCCCCAGTAGCTAGGGTTGCCAGACTTAGCAACAACAACAACAAAAAAATACAGGACACATAGTAAAATGTGCATTTCAGATAAATGATAAATAATTTCTTAGCATAGCTACATTGCTTGCAATAGTTGGTACATGTAATATACTAAATTGGTATATATAATGTATATTATTTAAAAATTATTTGTTGTTTGTTTGAAATTCAAATTTAACCACAAGTCCTATATTTTATCTTCCAAACCTACCAGTGGTCCAAAGCAGTTATTTGTTCATTAGGGCTCCCTTGATTGGGTTCCTGCCCTTCTGTGTCCCACGTCACCCTTCACTTGTTGGAGCTTCCAGGGATCACCTCAGAATAGACAGCTTACACTTGACCCTACTCTTAAGAGTCTGGTTGGATGTCTCCTCTCGACCAACGCTATGGCGCCGGTAAGTCCTAGGAAATGAAAACCCTGAGGATGCCTGGAATTGACTGAGATTAACTTTCTGGAAGCTATCAGAATGGTGGCTCAAAATTAAAACTAAGCTTGACTACAATAGAATAAAGTGATATTTCTTGAACACCTGGGTTTGTTGCCTGAATTTTATATGCACTGCTTGAGTATTGGCTCTTAAAGCTTCACAACAACCCTATGGGGCAGGGATAATTATGGCCACATTTAACCATGGTTATTTAAGGGTGTCAAGTGATTCGCCCAAGGTCATAGTTAGCAAGTAGCAAAGCCAGGATTCAAACCCAGGCAAATCTGCCTCCAGTGTCTATGATAGTCTCATCCACATGGTACATTAGAACCATGTGGGGAAAGACTAGAGGAAAGAGGAGCCCAGTAAAAAGATGGTTTCAAGCCAGTTGCAGTGTCTCACACCTGCAATCCTGGCACTTTGGGAGGCCAATGTGGGAGGATTGCTTGAGCCCAGGAGTTCAAGACCAGCCTGGGCAACATAGCAAGACCTTGTCTTTACAAAAAAAAAATTATTCAAGTATGGTGGCACACACTTGTAGTCCTAGCTACTTGGAAGGCTGAGGCGGAAGGATTGCCTGAGCCTAGGAAGTAGAGGCGGCAGTGAGCTGTGACCATGCCCCTGTACTCCAGACTGGGCAACAGAGTGAGATCCTGACTCAAAAAAAAAAAATGAGAGGGAGAGAAATGGTTTTAGCTGTGCCACTAAAAGATGTTTAGGATCTCAACATCTTTTAGGATCTTAATGTTTAAAGCAGTGGCAGCAGTGATCCAGGAGAGGTCGCTCTGATTGCCTCTGTGGGGTTAGGTGACTAATTGCTTACAAGAGTTAGGAGAATATCTCCTCAGTTTTCTCTCTCATTATACACCCTGTCTTTCCCCAACACTCTACTTCCAACACCTCCGGTCTTCTTTCTAGTTCTTATAAGTATTCATGTCTACACTCAAGACCCAAGATATGAATATGGTCTTTCTTTTCCCAGAAAGTCTCTTTCTGTCCCTCTTCCTTGTCTGTCTCATGCTCATCTTTCAAGTCTCAGCATATTTTTTTTCTTTTTGAGTTTGAGTCTCACTCCATCGCCGAAGCTGGAGTGCAGTGGCACGCTCACGGCCACCCCAGCATCGACGTGCTGGGTTCAGGCAATCCTTTCACCTCAGCCTTCCAAGTAGCTGGAACTACAGGCATGCGCTACCACACCCAGCTAATTTTTTAATTTATTGTAGAGATGAGGTCTCACGAAGTTGCCCGGGCTGTTCTCAAATCCGTGGGCTCAGGCAATCCCCCACCTTGACCTCTCAAAGTGCTGGGATTAGACTTGAGCCACTGTACCCAACCCATATATATTTTTAATTGTGGTAAAATATACATAACATAAAATTTACCACTGCAACCATTTTAAAGTGTTCAGTTCAGTGGCATTAAGTACATTTACATTCTTGTGCAACTATCATCATCACCTACCTTCATAACTTTTTTCATTGTCTCAAACTGAAATTCTGTACCCTTTAAACACTAACTCTCCCCTCCTCCTCTCCCCTCCTCCAAGCCTATGACAACCACCACTCTGCTTTCTGTCTCTCTGAATTTGTCTACTCTAGCTACCTCATGTAAATGGAATCATACAGTATCTCTCATTTTGTGACTGGCTTATTTCACTTTGCATAATGTCCTCAAGGATCCTCCACATTGCTGCATATTGCAGACTTTTTTTCCCCATTGAGTCTGAATATTATACTCCATTGTGTGTGTGTGAGTGTGTGTGTGTGTGCATGTGTGTGTGTCACATTTTGCTTATCCATTCATCCAATGATAGATGCTTGGGTTGCTTCCATGTTTTAGTTATTGTAAATAATGCTGCTATGACCGTGGGTGTATAAATATCTCTTTGAGTTCTGTCTTCAGTTCTTTGGAGTGTATACCCAGAAGTAGAATTGCTGGATCAAACTGTAATTTTTAATGTTTTGTATAATCATCATTTGGTTTTCCACAGGGGTGGCACCATTTTACATTCCCACCAACAGTGCACAAGTGTTCCAATCTCTCCACATCCATGGCGTCATGGCTTATTTGTAATTTCCTTAAGGAAGCCTCTTCTGACCCATTTGACTAAGCTTAGCCCCTACCCCAACATTGTCATTGAACTTATTATTGTTGAAATTTTAATATTCATTTGTATAATAATTTGCCTAATGAATGACTCCTCAATGGACTGTAAGATCTATATATCTCTGTGACAGAGACCACAGCTATCTTGACTATAGTAGCATTGTCCCCAGGAACCAGTTCAGTGTCTAGCATATCATATGTGTTTGATATTTCTCCTGGATAAATGAATGAATGATGCCTCTATTTTGGGAGAATGAGTGGAAGGTGATGGGTTTGTACAATAAAAGTGCATAGTCAGTTAGGTATGGAGTGATCAACATAATCTCTTAATTGGCTATCTGAGTCCTTACCCCTGCTCTGATATTCATTGTTCCAAATTCCCACCAGCTGTCTTGGTGTCTGGTCCATGATAGGATAGATCAGTTTTTATGACAACTAAAAAGAGTCTGTAGAGAAAGAATATTTTAAAACGGCCTCAAAGGTGCCCTCCAGGAAACAAGTCTCTGGGAAAGTCAGAGGAAAGCATCATCTCAGGGATCTGCCATTCCTCTACACACAAGGATTTTCTCTCTGGTGGCCACATCCATGTTTACTAAAAAGCCCCTCCATCTTTTAAGAGCCAGGAAAGAGCAGTGTTACAGTGTACGCTCCAATTAGTCCTTAATAATTCTTCTTATTGTTATTCAGCTCTCAAGACAACTCTTGTTGATTTAAATCACTATATGTTTCTCTGAATATATGTATTATATATTTTAAAGATTATGTATTCATATTGCTATGTATGTGTTTATGTGTATTGTTTGTGTATGTATGACATTATATGTATATTTATAGTCAATTGAATACCTATGGCCATCAGAAACACTTGATGTTGAAAGAGATCTTGGAGAGCATCTTTTTCGGCCTCTAAATTTTACAGGTTGTGATGCTGAGGCTTAATAAGGTGAAATTGCCCACAGTCCCTGTAATTTTGCAGCAGAGGTAGGACCTTAATCCAGCTCTGACTCCAAGTCCAAGTAGGTTTGTTCTTGACTAGACTGTGGCTGTGTCAAAGCAAAAATTACGTCAGACAAAGTTAAACCGGCAAAGTAGTCTTTATTCAAGGCTACTGCAATAGGAGATAGAGGCCAGAAGTCAGTCTGAACACAATCTTTCTGAAGCAAATGGCAGGGAGTTTTTAAGAGCCAGAGTAGGGACATTGTAGGCTATCTGTGTTTGCTAATTGACAACCCAAAGCAAAAGTAAACTTTCTCCTATCTTCATTGCAGGAGGTAGTCTTAAAACCTGGAGCAAGGCATCCACCAAAGTTAGAGTTCCACAGAAACTGGAAGATAGGGCATTATCTCCCATAATGTTTACATTTCAGGGAGATGGTGACTAGATCCTTGAAAAAGATATTCTGGGTTATAAAACTGGCAAGAGGCTTTCAAAAAAAAGACTTATTTCTCAAAAGAACAGAGAAAGGATTTACAGTTACAGATTTTCAACGTAAGTGCTCTAAGAAAAGGGAAATGAGGGGCCTGGGGTCAGCAAGAAGCCTGGCTAGAATTTAGTCAAGCTGAAGGGAATATTAAAGCCATCTTGGCCAGATACCACAGTGTCCACAACTTATTCACAGTCCAAGACTGTCCGTTTTCTATAACTTTCAACCAGCATATTTTTCCAAGTTCCTAGTGGTTCACCTTGAATAACCATGAATGAAGAATATTGGCATGGCACAGACTATCCTCCTGGTATAACTCTTTTCCACACCCCTGCCACTGTCACCTTCCATGTGGGTTTCCATCTTTCTTTTCCTCCATCTCTCAACCTTCGCCCTTCATTCCTTTTCAAAAGTTAACTTTCCAAATGAAAATCATCATTGTTTCCCACCCTAAATTAATATACTTTGATCAGTTGTGTAAGCAAGAGCCAAGCTCATTCAGGTGAAGAGAATATTTTATGACCCCAGAAGGTTCATATCCCCCACCCAAGGAATCCTATGCTGAGATGGAGCTGTGGAACCATCATGGCGACCTATTCTGGTTCTGCAATCCAATCCAGCCACCCACCCTGCCCCAGACAGAGACAATGAGTTTTGATATGTGTGCTTGATGTTGACATCCCTTTGTTCATTATGATTACAAAACCTGCTTAAATCCCTGTTCAAACATCTTGCTTAACTTTGTTTATTGTTCCATTCAAAGATATTCACTATTTGTTTGTCTTTCACTGAAGACTAACCTACAATAGATACTAAGGAAATATTTGTTGAATGAATGATTGAATGGCATTGTTTGCAAAAATTAGTTACTTAGCATTTCTAGGCCTACATAGTAAAGAAACTGCTAGATATTCATTAAATAAGCTCTGTGTAAGTATCTGAAAGAAGGAAAGCAAATTGCATCATTTCTATTTCATTGTACTTTAAATTCAGGGGATACATATGCAGGTTTGTTACGTGGGCATATTGTGTGATGGTGAAGTTTGGGTTTCTCTTGAACCCATCCCCCAAATAGTGAACATGGTATCCCAGCAACAAGTTTCTTATAAATGTTTTTGCTGGAGCAGTGTTTTTCAAATTTTATTCTCCTCCTACTTCTTCCTTTACCTCAACCCACAGAAAGAAGTACATTTTCCATTGAAAACTGCTACACACAAATGAAACAAAAATATAATGAAAGAATTTTCACCCTCACTATGGTTTCAGTGCAATGTGACATTTTCTATTCTATCCCATTTATTTAAAAATATATGTGTCAAAATAATGAAAAGACAAGACAGAGACTGGGAGAAAATATTTGCCATACACACATCTGATAAAAGATTTGTATCTAAAATAGACAAAGAACTCTTAAAACTCAACAATAAGAAGATAAACAGCCTGATTAAAATATGGGCCGAAGACCTTAATAGACAGCAAAGAAGACATACAGATGGCAAATAAGCACACCATATGTCATCAGGAAAATGCAAATTACACGAAAAGTAAGATACCATTACACATGTATTATCTAGCACACTTACAGCAGCAATGCTGTAAAGGTTGTGGAGCAATGGAATGAGCACGCACTTTGGGGTGAGCACGCGCTTTGAAAAAATGGCACCAACAAACTTGCTCGATGCAGGATTGCCACAAACCTTTGATTTGGGGTCGGGGGGAAGCAACACCTGTGAAGCACAATAATAAAGTGAAGCATGCCTGTACTTGAAAGTCAATATAAATATAAAATCCTTGGCTTACATTTTCTTTCTTTGTGTTTATCAAGTATTACTGCAGGTAGGGATGTTATTCTGCTCCATAGAGGTTGTTGGATAATAACGTTAGATGGCATTCGCCTGTGATCTTCTCATGTATTTATTTTACGTGAATTTTGTTCTCCTAAACTTTTAGAAGGAAACATGGTCCCCCGCCGGGCTCAGTGACTCAGCCTGTAATCCCAGCACTTTGGGATGCCAAGATGAGTGGATTGCCTTGAGTCCACGGGTTCAAGACCAGCTCAGGCAACTTGGCAAGACTTCATCTCTACAATAAATCAAGAATGAGCCGGGCGTGATAGCGCGTACCTGTAGTTCCGGCTACTTGGAAGGCTGAGGCGGAAGGATCACCAAAGCCCAGCAAGTTGACGCTGGAGTGTGCCACTGCACTCCAACCTGGGCAATAGAGTAAGACTCCAACTCAAAATTTCAAAAAAAAGGAGACATGGTTCATGATAGACTACTTAAGTTCAAACTGCTTCCTGTTTCTTGGCTATATGCATTGTTTAAAAATAAGATCGTTTTCTGAAATTTCCTGCCTCCATTCTCATTGCCCCACTTTTATTTGCTCTCTCTTCCTTCATCTCTGTTGGCCCTGCCTGGCTCAATTACGCTTTTTCTTTCAGTTTCTCCTCAATGTGGGACATGCCCTATAAAGGAAACTCGGCTCGTCTGCCTCTAAGTTCACAAGGGCTAGACCACTCCAGCCCCTTCTTACCCTACTGGGGACTCCTTCATCCAATATTGGAATGGACAAAATCCCTCCCAATTTCAGCTACTGTTTCTAAAGTGGCCCATGAGCTTGCCTATAAATCCTTGCCAGCTCTCTTGGGCTTTCCTGTTCTCAGATCCTGCAGACGCTGCCTTATTACTTCTGCCTTCTTCTTCCACACAGATGTTGATACTATGCAGGTCTTGTAGCTTTTAGTGATTCATCACCATTCCATTTTGGAGTTTGTAGAGATAGTTTGTCATGGAGATCTGTAAATGTTTTCCATGGTCTTGAGGTTTTGCTATCCAGTTGCTCTGTCTGTTCTAAAGACAGAATTTGGGGAGTTCAAAAATGATGTCACTGATATTGCAACCAACTTACCAGTCCTGGAAATTTTTTTAGAAGAATGTTCCAGCAGAAGGAGATGTCCCAGGGAAAATGAGTTCATGATGGATGTGTGGGGACACATTAGCATGGGTCACATTGTTTAGAGCATGAGCCCAGGAAGCTGGACATAACAATCATATAAACCTGTAAGTGCTGTTTGTCAGGATAAAAATGTGCCTTGACTTGTATGCTTACTTTCCAAACCCTAAGCATCCCACAGAGCTACTGAGAGTGAAGCCCACTCTCCCAGCATAGTAGAAACTATTACAATAGTTTCTTGTGTTATTTTAAGATCAGGGGAAGAGTAGGGACCAAAAGGAGACCCAAACATCACCTATACGATGTTCACTTGTATACCTAATCCTGAATTGTACCCTACATCTTTAAAATAAAATATATAAATAAAAATAAATCAGGGGAAGAATAAGATCATGTGAAGATTTATTACATGGGTAGAATGTGTGATGGTGAGGTTTGGGGTTCTGATTACCACATCCAGTTCACTGTTAATGGGCAGCTGAGTTGGTTCCATGGTTTGTTTGTTTGTTTGTTTGTTTGTTTGTTTTGAGAGACAGGGACTTGCTCTGTCACCCCGGCTGGAGTGCAGTGGTGGGATCATAACTCACAGCAACCTCAAACTCCTGGGCTCAAGTGATTCTCCTGCCTCAACCTCCTCAGAAGCTAGGACTACAGGTGCATGTCACCCAGCTAATTTTTTTTTTTTAGAGTCAAGTTCTTGCTATCTTGTCCAGGCTGGTCTCGAACTCCTGTGCTCAAGCAATTCTCTCACCTTGGCTTCTCAAAGCACTGAGATTACAGGCATGAGTCACCATGCCAGTTCCATGTTTTTGCTATTGTGATCAGTGCTGTGATAAACGTATGAGTGCAGATGCCTTTTTGGTAGAATGATTTATGCTCCTTTGGGTATATACCCATAGTAGGATTGTTGGGTCTAATGGTAGATCTATTTTTAGTTCTTCAAGAAGTCCCCAAACTGTTTTCCATAGGGGTTGAACTAGCTTACATTCCTCAACCTTGCCAACTCACACCAGTCAGAATGGTTATTATTACAATAGCTTATTTATATACAACCTCATGATTCCTGAAAGTCCAGAATTCCTATTTTAGCATCTCACCTGGAATATAAGTGGAAAGAAAGTAGTTACTCAGTATTGGTATTAGTGAGGTAATTATATGTCTACTGATGTAGGCATGTCTCTAAGTTTCACTGCCTCACTGGGGCAGTTACAGGGACACTCTCTGTTTCACCAAGAAACAGCCAAATTAAGTGTAATCCATAACATTCATCTACAAACTTGAGAAACTTCCAGGTGCTAGGCAATTCTTTTGAAATGGGCATGGTTGAAGTTACAATGAAAAATGCAAACAGAAATACATCCCCTGAAATCTAGAAAGAGGATGCTTAAAGCAGAAGGATGTATTGCTTTACATCAAGCAATCTGTGGAAGAAAGAGAACAGAAAAACTTGATCCAATTTAAATATTCCCTAGCAGAGATGAGTGACAAATTGACTATAAATATGAAGAAAATGCTAGCATGGATTCAGTATTATCATCTAACTCACAGTTATTCAAATGGAATTTGACTATTTAAATGTTTGAAATAATCATTTCAATATTGTTGCCTAACTGCAATATAAATTTAAATATAAATGGTCTAAAGACTCCAATTAATAGTTGAACCATTAGATTGTATTTTTTAAAGTAATACCCAACTATGTGCTACCTACAGGAAATGGGTTTTAACTACAAGAACACAAAAAGTCTAAAAAAAGAGAGAAATGTATTATGTTATTTAATCAAAAGAGCTATATTAATATTAGACAAAGTAGATTTCAAAGTAAAGAATATACCAAGAACGAAAAAATAGTCATTTCATTATGATAAAGGAGTCAATTCAACAAAAACACATTATAGTCTTAAATGTTTATGCAACTAATAACAGTGCTTCCAAATACATGAAGTAAAAACTCATAGAACAGCAAGGAGAAATTGACAAACCCACAAATACTGTCAGAGATTTAAAATGCCCACAGAGATGTGAAGGACCTGTACATTCAACACTACAAGACTTTGTTGAAAAAAATTAAAGATGACCTAAATTTGGAGGTGCACTTCATTCATGGTTTATAATACTCACTATTATTAGAATGCCAATTCTCTCCAAATTGACTTATTATTAATTCAATGCAATCCTAATCAAAATCACAGCTGTCTTTTTTCTAGAAATTGACAAAGTGATTCCAAAATTCACATGGAAATACAGATGGCCTAGAATTGCCAAAAACAACTTTGAAAATGCACCTGGTTTCAAGATTTACAAAATTACAATAATCAGCCGGGCTCGGTGGCTCAGCCTGTAATCCTGCGCCTTTGGGAGGCTGAGGTGAGTGGATTGTCTGAGCCCGCAGGTTCGAGACCTGCCTGGGTAGCGAGACCTCATCTCTACAATAAATCAAAAAATCAGCCGGGCGTGGTAGCGCATGCCTGTGATTCTGGCTACTCGGAAGGCTGAGGCAGAAGGATCGCCGGAGCCCAGCAGGTTGAGGCTGCAGTGGCCGGGAGCGGCCACTGCACTCCAGTCTGGGCCACAGAGTGAGACTCCAACTCAAAAAAAAACCAAAAACTACAATAATCAAGACAGTGTGATACTGTTTCACAATCTACCATGTGATCCAACCATTCATCCCAGTGTTTGACTCTACATAGGGGCTACGTGTGGCCCTGTAGACTCCAATAGTATCACTTTTCTGACTTCACAAATGTTCTGAATCTCTGTTAATCTTCATTTGTACTCAGAGACATAGAAAATAGCTAGAGATATCTCTGGTCTGTACAACTGCACACACACACGTGGGCATTTTGGTACACTGATACTGTATCCTCTTAAGCTTTTAAAAGGAACACCTCAATTTTGTAAATATTTTCCTTTGTAATTTGACCAGGTTGATTCTTAGAAGAATTTGTTCCCAGAACTTATTAAGTGAATTATGATTGCACATAAATCCAACTAAAGCAGAAACTATTTGTTTTCAGCAAAACAGATGGTCATAAATAAGTCTGGTTAGAAATATAGGACTTCGGCCAAGTGCAGTGGCTCAAGCCTATAATCCCAGCATTTTGGGAGGCTGAGGTGAGAGGATTACCTGAGCTCAGGGGCTCGAGACCAGCCTGGGCAACTTGGTAAATCAAAAAATAAGCCAAGCATGGTAGCGAACACCTGCAGTTCCAGCTATTTGGAAAGCTGAGGCAGAAGGATCGCCTGAGCCCAGCAGGTTGAGGCTGTGGTGGCCGTGAGCATGCCACTGTACTCTAGCCTGGGCAACAGAGTGAGATTCCAAATCAAAAAAAAAAAAGAAAAGAAATATAGGGACTCATGTTTCTATTATGATTTCACTTGGAAACAGTGTTCAGCCTCATCTCATTCATAAGTATTTAGTCATCTGGCATTTTCTCTGAACTTGACCCTTGATAGTTCTCTTGGTTTTCCTGAAAGTTCGCCTTTATTTTTGTCAAAGACAAGAATCATCATATTTCAGGAGTGGAACTAACATCTACTTCAATTCCCATTTAATGTTTGAATTCCCTCTACAGCATCCCTGCAAAAATGATCTTGCATCCTCTGTCTGAATAGTGTTAGGAAATTCACTGTCTTTTAGCAGTATATTTTATCTATGAATTGCTCAGGATATTTGAAATTTTTTTTCTTAAATTGAGCTGAAAAAATGTCTCCCTGTAGTTCTTTCCTATCGGTCTTATAGCAATCCAAGGAGCACTATCGATCAAGTCAATTTTCTCTTCCCCATGACAGCTCTTCATTTGATATCACAGCTCTGTTATCCCCATTCATCCCATTTTGATCTGCTTTTTTCCTTGCTAAACAGCCCTGGTTCCTTCTCAGAGCACCTTTGATCATCAGATAACTACCATTTACTAGCATCACTCTTCCCACCAGGAAGATATTGATTCTACTATAGCTACAAATACTCAGCATGAAACACATGAGCATTATCAAAATCTTCATTCAGTTCACACATTTGTTTTTCTGAGCTCTGAGTTCACACTTTATTTGTAGGATAAAACTGTTTCCAGGGCTATCTAAATCTTCAGCTGTCCTGAAAAACACTCAGGCACTATCATCAAGTCTCATTTGGTGTAGGCTAGAACTTACAGGCAGAAGAGTAAGAAGGTTCATCGGTCTCAGATTCACTTGGCATTCTGCAAAAAGAGTCATCCTCAGACCCAGTTGCAGTTGGAAGTCCTGTGGGACTGTGCTCCAGGAAAAGGACCTTTGTGTCCTGAGGAAGAGGAGAGAGAGGGTCTTAAATTCCCAGTGGGCAGGCATCATAATTTCACCTGAAGATTAGGAACTCATGATTCACCTAAAGCTGCCCTCCAAATGTCAGTGTCAAGTCCCTAAGGGGTGGAGCCAAAGCCACCTTCTGTGGGATATTGCCTGATATGACATTCTTGTTTGACCTGTTTCCCTTCCTGGTCTCGCTATCTCCTCTAGGTTTTCCCCCCATGGGAGCACTTTCTAATAAATCATTTTCATACAAATACTGTTTCAAAGTTAACTTTGGGAAATCCACTTCACTTACCATCTCATTAACCAGCTTCAGTAGGATCTTTGGTATCAGAAAGGTTCCTAGAATTCCATCCTGAAACTCTACTTTGCTGGGGCCATTTCTGGTGACAATTGTCTTAGTTTAGTTCCCTTGAAAACAGACCCTTATCTAAAGACCTGGGTATGAACAGTTTACTGAATATGCAACCCCAGAAAGCAGGACTGAAGGAATGGAAAGGGCAACATAGCCTTGGAATCTTTAAAATGTCCTTGGTAGAAACATTCAACTGGCTCAAAAATCAGGTCCAGTAAAAACATATGACTAGTAATATAAATCCTCTAAGTCAGTCACTGGGAGTGATAGTGAGAAAGGTTCACTCCTTGGTTCCCAGTTTTGTGTACTGCACCCATCAAGGTTACAGCACCATATAATAGCTATTGATTCAAAGTACATTGCTTTTCAAGTGTATCAAAGACAAAACTCCTGAAAAATCAGACTTTTGTGTCCAAACAATGGAAGTCAACAACAGCTGGCCCCAGAATATGACAGCGATTAGGGAATGGATGGAAAGAGTGAATAGGACTAAAGAAAGACAAGATGCAATACTGAAAGAACTTGTAACAGAGATTTTGGCAATAAAAAATTTAATCTAGGAAATAAATAACAAGATGACAAGCATAAAAAGCAGCATTAATCTAGCCAAAGAAAGAATCTCAGAACTTGAGGACCAGAATATGGAGTTAACCTGATCTGTAAAAAAACATAGAAAGAAAACTCAGAAAGAAAGAACAAAGCCTACAAGAAATGTGCGATTATATCAAGAGGCTGAATCTATGCCTGATTGGTATCCCAGAAGAAGAAAGGGAAATGGAGAACAAGTTGGAGCACATATTCCAAGTGGTAATCCAAGAAAACTTTCCCCATCTCACCAGAGATGTGACCAGTCAAGCAAAGAGAACCCCCACAAGACATCAAATGAGAAGACCCATCCCTAAACACATAATAATTTACCTACACAAAGTAGACACAAAAGAAAAAATCCTAAAGGCAGCAAGAGAGACATGTCAGACTACCTACCAGGGAAAACCAATCAGAATAGCAGCAGATCTATCACCAGAAACACTACAAGCAAGACGGGACTGGAGTCCTAAATTCAAAGTCCTCAAAGATAAACAATTTCAACCAAGAATTTCCTATCCATCCAAGCTCAGCCTCATCACTGATGGAGAATTAAAAACCTACCCAGACATCCAATCCCTAAGAAATTATGCAGCTTCCAGACCAGCTCTATAGGAGACACTTAAAAAGGTATTAAGTACAGAAGAAAGAAAACAAAGAATGATCACACATTTCCCAAAAGAATAGCTGAACACAGAATCAACAGAGAATACAGCACAGCAAGAAACTTGAAAATACTCACATACATTAACCCCAAAGCCAAAAGAAGACAAACAAACAAATAAAAAACTTAATAAGAAACTCATGATAAGAATAAACAATCACATTTCAATAATCAGCCTGAATGTGAATGAACTAAATGCACCACTGAAAAGATACAGAATGGCAAACTGGATAAGAAACCATGACCCAATTATTTGCTGCATCCAGGAGACTCATCTCACTATGAGGGACGCACACAGACTCAAAGTTAAAGGATGGAAAATGAGTTTCCAGGCAAATGGATCACAAAAGGAGGCAGGAGTTGCGATCTTAATATCAGACAAAACAACTTTTAAGCTATCAAAAATTTTAAAAGATGCAAAAAGACACTACATGATAAAAGTTTCAATCCATCAACAAAAAATATCCATCCTAAGCATATATGCAACCAACACAGGAGCACCAGCATTTATAAAGTAATCACTAAGTAAACTAAAAAAAGATATTGGTGAGATTTTTGTCCTATATAAGAGGCCCTGATCAGCGGAGGCTGGACCCTGCAGAGTGGTGTCCGAACAGGGACCTGAGTACTGGGGATTGGCATTGGCTGGAGAGGAACTCTCATGGAAGCCAGCATTTTTTGTGTGCAGCATTGAGATTCATGATTCTAGTCTCACTGTGTTGTCCAGGCTGGAGTACAGTGGCATGCTCCCAGCCACCACAACCTTGACTTGCTGGGCTCAGGTGATTCTTCCATCTCAGCCTTCCAAGTAGCGGGAACTACAGTAGGGAGGTTCCGGTAAGATGGCAACAGCATGGGTGGACTTGTGAGATTCTCTGAACATGAATTCCCAAAAAGACTCTTACCTTTCTTCCCCCATCCCCCAGCCTACCACCAGCTGCACTGGTCCGAGGCCCAGGGACCTTCGGTCCCATTCAGGGCTGGATATTGCAGCCCCAAGCTGCTGCTGTTCCACCATATGCGACTCCCACCTGCATGGGAGTCTCAGGTCTTGGCTCCCTCCCTGGCTACATTGTCTCTTGCCCAGCACCCAGCACCAAGCCGCTGGTCACTCAGGGAGGCTCTGGGCGCCCGCCCCTCAGAGACACTGATCCCATTCCTGGCTGAAGTACCCTGTGGGGGGCCCAGGGCCACTCTCACTGCTCACCACCGGCCCTTTGGAGCTTTGGAGCTCTGGAGCGCTGGGCCCACCCTGGATGAGGCACTCAGCATGTGACCCCAAGCTTGGGGACCCAGACAAGCAGAGAGAAATGGATTGCAAAAGTGAAACTGCCTCGGCCATTCTCCAGGCAGAGATTTCCATTGCCCCACCCACCTATCAACAACCCCCACCTCGGTTCCTAAAGTAATGTCGCTAAACAGGAGACAAAGCCCCCCCCATGCTGAATCAGACAAAAGCAACTCCCAGGCAGCAGGCTAAAAAAAAAACTCAAACTGTGAGTAAATCTAGCTGCCTGCAATGAAAAACAAATGGGAGAGGCTGGAGATCAGAGCTGAAGTGACTTTAGTCTGATCTCTTATTTTGACTGTTTGTTTTGATCACTTTTGTTGTTTGCTTTCTGACTTACACTGTTTCTTGATTTTATTGGTCTGTCTCTGTGTAGCTACCAGTATTCTTTAGGGAATCTTTCTTATGTGTCTTTTTCACTTCTCTCCGGCCTTGTGTCTCTTTCTCATCTGATAGTTGGTATGTATGTCTGTTTTCCCTCGCGATCTTCTCTCTTTCTAACTTTCTATTGACCCCCCCTTCTTCCATTATTTTCTTCTTTTATACCCCCTTTTAATCTAGGGACCAAGCCTGCATACTGCTTCAGGGACAGATTGTAAGGCAGAGGGAAATAGGTTTCAGTGTGCTCATACACCTGTTGGTGGATGCTAGAATCAGCATATACATTCTGAACCACAGCTTCCCCCTCAATTAAAACTCAAAATTGCAAAAAGTACAGTCTGCAGCACACACTCAAACCTCAAGATTAAACAAAGCCAGAAGACCCTCATAAGGAAGAACAGGATATTGCAGAAGTGAAACAAAAGCAACCACACCTTCCCTCACAAACAGAATTAAAGAAGGGGAGGAAAAGGGGGAGAGAGAGAGAAAAATCTACACAAATGAAGAAAAACCAAAAGAAGAGTATGGGTCTCTCCCAGACCCCTGGGAGGGCAGACACTGAGAAAACTGACTTCAGAATGCAAACAATGAGAACCCCCAGAATGAAGGGTCCCAAACTACAAACCTAGATATAGAGACATTAATGGAGAGATTAAAAGGAATTGAGGAGACACACGAAGAAACTAGGAAGGAGCTGATATCTGAGATAACAGTAATAAAGAATATTGTGAATGAAGTAAATAACAAAATGATAAGCATGGAAAGCAGAATTACCCAAGCAGAAGAAAGAATCTCAGACCTTGAGGACCAAAATATAGAACTAACCCAAACTCTTTTTTTAACCCAAACTCTTAAAAACACAGAAAATAAGCTCAAAAAGACAGAACAAAACCTTCAAGAGATGAGCGATTACTTCAAGAGACTGAACCTAAGAGTAATTGGCCTTCCTGGGGCAGAAAGAGAGACAGAGACCACACTGGAACAAACTTTCCATGAGATCATTCAAGAAAACTTCCCTTATCTAATCAGTGATGCAAAAATTCAAACACAAGAGATTCAGAGAACCCCTGCAAGCCAACAAATGAAAAGACCAACTCCTAGACACATAATAATTCGCATAAACAAAGTAGGCATAAAAGAAAAAATCCTAAAGACAGCAAGAGAAAAAGGCCAGATCATCTACCATGGAAGACCAATTAGAATAGCAGCAGATT
>NW_007253869.1:2489-4475 GCF_000164805.1 Carlito syrichta | reverse complement strand
AAAATACCATTTAAGCTATCAAAAATTTAAAAAGATACAGAGGGCCACTACATAATGATTCACTCCAAAAGGTTCACTACTAAAAGGTTCACTCCACGAACCAGAAATATCTATCTTAAACATATATGCACCCAACATTGGTGCACCAACTTTCATAAAGCAACTTCTAGGAAAACTAAAGAAAGATATTGACTCAAACACCATCATAACTGGGGACTTTAATACCCCACTCACAACCCTAGACAGATGATCAGGACAAAAAATCAGCAATGAGATTCGGAGTCTCAATGTGACTCTTGACCAAATGAACTTAATTGATACCTACAGAACACTCCATCCAAAGACCAAAGAATACACATTCTACGCATCACCGCATGGAATGTATTCTAAGATCGACCACATACTTGGCCACAAAACAAGCATAAGCAAATTTTAAAAGACCAAAATTTTACCATGCACCTTCTCAGACCACAGTGGAATAAAAATAAACACCAACAACCCACAAAGACATGGACACTAAACAGCATGATGCTAAACAACCCACAAAACCCACAAAACCCACAAAAACATGGACACTAAACAGCATGATGCTAAACAACTCCTGGGTCAATGATGAAATCAAAACAGAGATCAAAAGATACCTGGAAACAAATGAAAATGAAGAAACATCTTACCAAAATCTCTGGGATGCCCTGAAAGCTGTAGTAAGAGGGGATTTATATCCCTACAAACACACATGAAGAAAACGGAAGGATCACAAATTAACAGCCTAACAAGTCACCTAAGGAAGCTGGAAAAACAAGACCACAAAAACCCTAATTTCAGCAGAAGAATCCAGATCACCAAAATAAAAGCCCAAATCCAGGACATAGAAGACAAAAAAAAAATACAACTTGAGGCCTCACCAGCTGGTGCATGGAGCGGCTGGCTACTCGGTGCCAGGGCCCATTTAGATGACTGGTTGAACGAATTGGCCTAAAATGAATGTTGAGTTAGAGCTTTTGAACACTACAGGTGCACATATAGCGCTCCCCCTGTCCGAGGTCCTTCTTGGCCACCAATCTCATCAGAAATAAGAAAAACAAGAAAACATCAATAAGGGTACCTGATCCCAAACCAGGCAAAGTGGAGACCAAAGGGAGGCCCAAATTTTACCTCTACGTTGACCACTTATGTACCTAATCCTGAATTGTACCCCACATTTTTAAAATATAATGAAAAGAAAAGAAGATAAATTTGAGGGAGTTTGATCATAATTGAAATAAATCAGCTTATCTGAAAAGTCAGAACGTGCTTTCGGGGTAGCAGAAAATCAAGAGACTTCAAAGTTGCACTTGCTTTTTCTTTAATTAATGAAAATTTAGAGAGAAGCGGCAAGATGGCGACGGGGTAACCCGGTCTCTGAAGCCCTCTGCAAAGGAGATCTGCAGTGGGTCTCTGACTCTCGCCCCGGGGGGCTGGGGACCCCAACATCGCAACCTGCTCTTCATACAGAGCTCGGCCGTTGCCAGTTCTGGGACATGGCAACGGACTGGACAGTTACTGTGGCGCAAATAGTGCTGCTGCCACTGCCGCCGCATCCCCTCCAGCCGCTGCCGCTGCCATCACCGCTTCTGCCACGGCCTCTGTGACGGGTAACATATCACACCACCCGGGCCGAGTCGATCCACATCAAACCCCTTCAACGAAGATATGCTGGGATCGCTGCGACCTCTCCTGAGTCCGAGATTGTCCTGCCCGCCCGGCATAAGGCTCCTGTTGCGTGCTCAGAGGCAGGAAGCCATCTTGTTCCTGTCCGGCCCCACCCCATCTGGGGCGAGGAGCTGAGATAGCACCACCTGCTGGCGATTCAAGGTAGCAACACCAAAACGGGAGAAACAAGCTTGATAAAGACATAGACTAGAGTGCTGAACGAGGATAATCTGAACTGTCCTTCACAGCAGATCAGGGGCAACTGACCCTAACTGCAAACTAATTTGCCAGCTA
>NW_007253869.1:0-911 GCF_000164805.1 Carlito syrichta | reverse complement strand
TAACAATTCGCCTAAACAAAGTAGTTTGAAAGGAAAAATCCTAAAGGCAGCAAGAGAAAAAGGCCAGACTACTTACTAGGGAAAACCAATTAGAATAGCAGCAGATTTATCCACAGAAACCCGTCAGGCCAGGAGAGCCTGGAGTCCTATCTTCAAAGTTCTAAAAGAGAAACAATTTCAACCAAGAATAACCTACCCAGCCAAACTAAGCTTCATTAGTGAGGGAGAATTGAAATCTTTTCCAGACATCCAATACCTAAGAACCTACACTGCCACCAGACCACCTCTACAAGAAACACTTAAGAAAGTACTGAACACAGAAGAAAAAGAAAAAAGAACAACAGCATTCTTCACAAGAGTACAGGCAAAAGATTAAAAACACACATGAACCAACTCCAAAACCCAAAGAAAGACAACAAACAAACAGGAACAACTCTGTAAGAACCTTATGACAGGGATCAACTCTTGCATTTCAATTATTAGCCTACATGTGAATGGACTAAATGCACCACTGAAAAGACATAGAATGGCAAAATGGATAAAATATCATCAGGCAACAATCTAAGGCCTTCAAGAGACTCATCTCACTAGAAAGGACACCCACAGACTCAAAGTAAGAGAATGGGAAACAAACTTTCAGGCAAATGAAATACAAAAGAAAGGAGGAGTGGCGATCTTAATTTCAGACAAAATTCCCTTCAAGCTATTAAAAATCAAAAAAGATACAGAAGGCCACTACATAATGATAAAAGGCTCAATCCATCAACAAGAAATATCTATCTTAAACATATATGCACCCAACATAGGTGCGTCAACTTTCATAAAGCAACTTCTTGGAAAACTAAAGAAAGATATTGACTCTAACACTATCATAACTGGGGACTTTAATACCCCACTCACAACCCTGAATC
>NW_007253868.1:82151-102074 GCF_000164805.1 Carlito syrichta | reverse complement strand
GGAACTAGAGTCTATAATACTGAGTGACCTCTCACAGAAACAAATATCCGAGTATCACATGTTCTCACTCATATAATGGACCTTTAACATCCAATGTGATAGTATAAGGAAATGACTGACAGTAGTGGGAAACTATGGTGGGGGGGAGGTGGGATTAATGGTAGCAAATATCTGTTTAATGGGGAAACACCTCTTATCAACAGGGTGCCTGAATGAAATGTATTTGTATACCTAACCCTTAACTGTACCCCCACAAAACCATAATAAAAAATATTGACTATTAAAAAAAAGAAGACACTGGGACTGATACAGGGACCCACTGATGACCCTCCACATTGCCACAGCCCCTAGAAAAGGGCATGGCAGAGATTCAAGTGCTCCTGTACATTCCTGAGCAAATCACTGAGCATCCCCTCACCTTCTATGCACTCTCAATAAGTAGCTTCAGAGGATCCTTGACTTCCCTGCAGACTACGCCCAAAGATGTATTCCCTGTCTTTGAACTCTAGAATATCAATGTAATCATAAGTCTTGTGATTTGCATGACTTTTGCAATGCTTGATGTCTTAGGTCTTGCAAACTTTCTTTATCCTAAATGTCACTATCTAAATGTAAAATGCAGCTGCAACTTATGTTCTATACAATACTCTGCTGGTCACATGGCTCATGTATAGGTACCAATAGGATGATAAAAGTGAACTGTATAATATTCCATTGTGTATATGTACCACATTTTTTTTAGTAGTGAGAAACTGTCAGGGGCAGAGTGAGTGAAATAGGCAGTTGAGGGAAACTGCTAGGGGAGGGAGGGGTATACCCCATCAACAAGGGTACCTGCATGATCAATGTTTGTATACTTAACCCTGAAGTGTACCCCACATCTTTATAATAAAAAAAAAATTTGTAAGTGAACTGTAAAAGCCTGGAGGGTAAGCAGAATCATTTTAGAAAGACCTCAAGTCTGGCTCTACTCCCTGAATTTGAACTCAGAAATAAACTTCTTTCTACCAGTTCCCCACCCCTTTGATTTATTGGTATCAAAAAGAGCAGCTGAACTTCACTCAGACTGTAACAGGACCAAGGAGGAGAGAATCTGGATGACACTGGAACTGGGGCACTCCATCCCCGCTGCATGCCAGGCTCTCATAGTATCTACAACCCTGCCTGGTGTATGAGAAAAGGATGAGTGCTTTGGATATGGTCTGGGTAGGTTTCCTCCTCCCCAGCTGCACATGGTCATTGGTCCCATGTGGAGGAGACCTGGTGGGGTCAGGGTGACATGCAGCCAGATCCCATGCTGAGCTGGGAGCTCATTCTCTGAGTGCCTGCACCAGGCTGCCTCTGAACATGCACTCCATGTGAACCTGGGAATACACCTGCACTCTCAGTCAGCCCCCAAGTGTATGTTCCACGTGGAACTGAGAATACCCTTTGTTCTAAGCACTGGTGCCAGGCAACCTCCAAATGTGTACTCCATACAGAGCTGGAAACACTCCTGCACTCATCACCTGCACCATTCAGACCTTGAGTGTATGCTCCCCACCAGCAGTGCCTGGCGACCAGCTGCCAGGCAAGGAAAGTTCACCTCTCAGTTGCACTTATTGCATGCCAGCTGCCAGTGTCTGGTGACTGGCCTTCCACTCCAGATCAGGAAAGTTTTCTTGCCAGCCTCACACATCCAAAGGGCAGGACCCTGCATGCAGACTTGGACTGGAAAAGGGGAGACATAAGAGGTACCTGGAGATAGTTTCCAAGAGGGAATGTCTCTGCTGCAAATGGCAAACAGCTGATATAGGGCCCATCCCCCAACCTGGTCTGTGCATTGAGCTCCCAACAAGGGTCAGAGAGCAGTCTGGTCAGTTTGACCACAGGAAAAACTGCAACAGAAGGTTACTTTGAACTTGAAACACTGCCCAGAAAGAGGCATGGAGAAGAAGTGAATACCCCTCTTCATCTCCCTGAGTGAATTATTCTGAATGACAGAATAAACTCAAGGACAACAGAACCTTATCTAGCTACAAAACAACAAAACTAAAAAATAACAATAATAAGAGAAAAGTTGCTCAACACAGATACAAAAGAACTAGTGGAAAGATACAAGCAATTCTCAAAGCCTTAATGAAACATCACCTTAAAAAATAGCTATTGGTCCCCAAATAATGGAAGCCACCCAGAATGACTTGTCCCTGATGACAGACACAGCATTCAGATATTGAATGGGTAGGATGAACAAGAAAAACTATGATAAATTAGAAGAAAAACTCATCCAAGTCATGCAAAAAGTAAAAGTTGAGTTTGCCAGTGTAAGAAAAGTCCAGTCTAAAGTCCTAGAAATGAAGAACCCCCTCCTGGAATTTCAAAGCACAATAACAGGGCTAGGGAGCAGAATTGGTAGGCAGAGGAAAGAATCTCAGAACTTAAAGACCAAAATATTGAACTTACCCAGTCTGTGGAAAAAAGGCTTAAAAAGCAAAGCCTGAGAGAGGTATGAGACTATGTAAAAAACATAAATTTATAGTGTTGGGAGCCAGCCTTGGAGGCCCACCTGATTGACAGGGTCCTGGTGGGCCGAAGACCCCAGGCTGCAGGGTGAGCCCGGGAAGATGAGGCCCTTCTGTCTTCCACCTTTGCTGTTTGGTACTGCCGAAGAATTCTGTGCAGTCGTGGAAGAAGAAAATGGCATGTTTATGTGAAGCACTCACAGCTAACCTGGAAATGTCATGGTTTATTTTTCCATTTCCCACTATGCCGTTTGGCCTTTTCTAACATATGCAAGGGTTAAACTCTGAAGCACATCAAGAATGCTTTCTTTCACTTGATATTAGTTATAAGTTAGTTATAAGATAGTTGATATAAGTTACTAGATATTGCTTGAGTAAAAAATGATATAAGTATATTCACTCCTTATTTGATTTAGAATTATGTAGTTTACTATTTAGACATAAGGTTTTTTAGAAGCACAAGTTTATAGTAAGTTCATTATGAATTCATTATAAGTTCTAACACTTATCTAGGAGTTATGTAGTTGATTTATAACACTGTTTTCACTGACTTAGGATAAAGATTAATCGTTAACTATTAATTCAATAGTTAAAACTCTAAGTTAACATTTATAGAGTGGGTTTTCACTGAACTCATAATATACTAATCGGACACTTTTATGATAGATTAGCTAAAGACAGAAAGCAACCTCCGGGGCCTGGGAAAAATTACTAAGAGCTTCTTTTGAGTTCTCTTTAGAAACAAACACTGTAGGATAAGAGAAAAGTAACAAAGACACCTGGACAAGAGGGGCGATTACAAAGCTCTGAAGGTCATAGAAGCCCCAGATGGGAAAACTACTGCTACATGAAGAACTTTGCACTTGGAAACTTTCTTGAGACATTTCAAGGACTGTAATACGGGACTTTGAACTAAAACTATCATTTTTGGCTTTATGATAAAGACTTATTAACTAAAAGTGGATAGTGTTCTTGGCTTGTTTGTCGCTTCTAGACTGCTAGATGGTGGTAACTTTTAAAGCATATGTATGTGAAGGAATTTTCTTTGTCTTGCCCCTTTATGAATGGTGTAAAAGCTCTGTGTTAACTAACATTAAATTGTCATCTGTTCAGGAAGCAGGTGTCCGAGTATAATATTTTCATCTTTCGCCTATCCGTCTTTCCTTCAGGAAACCTCATGACCCGGCAAGGGGCTGGACCCCTTCGTTATCGTAAATTGAAATCCCCAAAACAGAAGGGAAGACTGAGAACACCCTTGAACAAGCCTTCCATGAGGTCACACAAGAAAATTTTCTGTATCTCGCTAGAGAGGTGACCATCCAAACACAAGAGATTCAGAGAACCCCTGCAAAGTATTCCATGAGAAGACCATGCCCAAAACCTGTAATAATGCACCTCCACAAAGTATGCATAAAATAAAAAATCCTAAAGGCAGCTAGAGACCTGGGTCAGACCACCTACTGGGGAAGATCCATCAGAATTGCAGATGGCCAGGTGCGGTAGAACAAGCCTATAATCCCAGCACTTTTGGAGGCTGAGGTGAGGGGATTGCCTGAACCCATGGGTTCAAGACCAGCCTGGGCAACTTGATGAGACCTCATCTCTACAGTACAAAAATCAAAAAGTTGGCTGGGTGTGTTAGTGTGTACCTGTAGTTCTGGCTGCTTGGAAGCCTGAGGCAAATAGATCGCCTGACCCCAGACGGTCAATGCTAGGGTGGCCATGAGCATGCTACTGCACTCCAGCCTGGGTGACAGAGTGAGGTTTGAACTCAAAAAAAAAAAAGGAATTGCAGCTGACTTCACAGTAGTAACCCTACAAGCCAGAAGAGATTGGAGATCCATCTTTAACATTCAAAGACACTCAATTCCAGTCAAGAATTTCCTAACCCACCAAGCTAAGCTTCACCAGTGATAGAGAATTAAAATTCTTCCCAGACATCCAATCCCTAAGAGAATATGCCACCTCTAAACCAACCCTCCAGGAGATAATTAAGAAGGTCTATAACACAGAAACAAAAGAATGATTACACCCATCACAAAAACACAGGCAAGCACAGAGTTAACAGATCATACAGATCAATCACAAAACTAAAAATACATATATAATTATATAATAAATGTATACAAATAAAATTAAAATGAAACAAAGCAACTCCTTAAGAGCCCTATGACAGAAGTAAACCCTCATATATCAATAATTAACTTGAATGTGAATAGTTTGAATGCACCACTCAAAAGGAACAGAGCAGCAAACTGGATAAAGATGCATGATCCAACATTCTGCTGCCTTCAGGAAACACATCCCACTGCAAAGGATACCCACAGGCTCAAGATAAAGGGCTGAAAATTGATCTTCTAGAAAAATGAAAATCACAAAAAGAGCAGGAGTGGCTATTCTGATATAAGACAAAACAATAAAAATGGAAATAGAAGGACACTACATAATGATAAAAGACTCAATCCACCAGTAAGAAATATCTACCTTAAACATATATGCATCCAACACAGGAATACCTATAAAACAATTGCTAAGTAAACTAAGAGAGGATAGACACACAGTCATAGTCAGAGACTTCAATACCCTGCTAACAGCTCTAGGCAGATCATTGAAGCAAAAAACCAACAAGGAGATCCATAACCTTAACACAACACTCGATCAAATAGATTTATTGGACATCTAGAGAGCATTTCACCTAACAACTGCCGAGTACACATTCTATTCATCAGCACAGGGAACATACTCCAAGATTAATCACAATCTTGGGCATAAATCAAGCATGAAAAAATTTCCAAAACTTCAAAATAATACCAAGCATCTTCTCAGACTACAGTGGAATAAAAATAAATACCAACAACAAGATCTCCCCAAAACACACAAAGACATGGACACTAAACATCATACTGCTGAATGACTTTTGGGTCAGCATAGAAATCAAGACAGAAAAAAAAGATTCCTAGAAGCAAACAAATACAAATACACATCTTATCAGAATCTCTTGGATGCCATGAAAGCAGTAATCAGAGGTAAATTCATAACATTGCACATGCATATCAAGAAAATAGAGAGATCACAAGTAAATAGCCTACCGTCATAACTAAATAAGGTGGAAAGGCAAGAATATTTAAAACCTAATTTAGTAGAAAAATTCAGATTATTGAGCAAAGTCACAATTGCAGGATATAGAAAATAAAAATATCATAGAAAGAATCAACAAAACAAAAAAGTTGATTTTTTGAAAGGATAAATAAGATTGGCAGACTCCTGATAGACCCCTTATAGATTGACTTTAAAAGCCCAAATAAGTACAATTAGAAATGAAAAATGGCAATGTCAAAAATAGAACCCAAAGAAATTTAAAAGATTGCCAGAGATTATTATGAACATCTGTATACAAATAAACTTGAAAACCCAGAGAAAATAGATTTCCTGGCATCATGTACCCTCTCAAGATTGAAACCAGAAGAAATTAAAACCCTAAATGGATCAATAACAATCCAGGAAATCAACGCAGTTACAAGAAACCTCCCTTCCAGAAAAAGCCCTGGACCAGATGGCTTCTCAGCTGAATTCTACGAGACACACAAGAAAGAGCTGATATCAATCTAATTGAAAGTATTAAAACTGATGAGATCCCAATTGTCTATCTTATCTCTATCAGCATGAGCATTTGATATTTGAACCAGGAATTGGTTGCCAGTTTCAATTTCCATACGGGTGTCTCCTGCATTTTGATGTTTTACATTTAGGGCTTTGACCCATTTAGAGTTGATCTTTGTGTATGGTGATAGGTAGGGATCTTGCTTTAATCTTCTGCATGTGGTCAGCCAGTTTTCCCAACACCATTTACTGAATAGGTTCTCCTGTCCCAAGTGGTTGTTAGTGGAGGCTCTGTAAAACATGAGTTAGAGCTGGGCTTGGTGGCTCAGCCTGTAATCCCGCGCCTTTGGGAGGCTGAGGTGAGTGAATTGCCTGAGCCCGCGGGTTCGAGACCCGCCTGGGAAGGCAAGACCTCATCTCTACAATAAATCAAAAATTAGCCAGGCGTGGTAGCGCATACCTGTAATTCTGGCTACTCGGAAGGCTGAGGCAGAAGGATCCCCGGAGCCCAGTAGGCGAGGCTGCGGTGGCCGGGAGCAGCCACTGCACTCCAGTCTGGGTGACCGAGTGAGACTCCAACTCAAAAAAAAAACAAAACATGAGTTAGTTGAGAAATTGGACCTCATCAAACTGAAAAACTTCTACAAAGCAAAAGAAACCATCAAGATAGTGAGGAGACAGCCCACAGAATGGGAAAAAATATTTGCCAAAAGTATATCTGACAAATGCCTAACATCTAGGATCTACAAGGAACTCAAACATGCTGAAAGGAAAAAAACAAACAGCCCCATTAAAAAATGGGCAAAAGACATGAATAGACACTTCTCAAAAGAAGACATATGAGCAACCAATAGATACATGAAAAAATGCTCAGCCTCACTAATCATCAAAGTGATGCA
Organism: Carlito syrichta; assembly: GCF_000164805.1. Lineage (NCBI taxonomy): Eukaryota > Metazoa > Chordata > Mammalia > Primates > Tarsiidae > Carlito > Carlito syrichta. The sequence continues at coordinate 95,074 of NW_007253868.1, read as the reverse complement.
AATTAAAACCACACTGATATACTACCTAATTCCAGTCAGGATGGCCATCATCAATAACTCAAAAAACAACATATGCTGGATAGGATGCAGAGAAAAGGGAACACTTCTACACTATTGGTGAGATTTTTAAATAGTACAATCTCTGTGGAAAACAATGTGGTGTTTACTAGAAGATATAAAAATAGACCTTCCATACAACCCAGCATCCCCCCTTCTGGGAATAAACCTGGAGGAACTCAAATCACTCTATGAAAAAGATATCTGCATACACATTTATTGCAGTATCATTCACAATAGCAAAAACATGGAACCAACCATGCTGCCCATCAAAAGTGAACTATATTTTTTTTAAATGTGGTACATATACATGATGGAATATTATGCAGTCATAAAGAAAGACAAAATTTGAACTTCACAGCAACTTAGATTGACTTAGAGTCTATAATACTCAGTGATCTATCACAGAAACAAAGAACAAGAGTAACACATAAACAGACGCTGAACAATTATCATAAAACTATAAGAAAGGGTTTGGCAGTAGTGGGGAACTGTTGGGGGAACGTTCACCAATAAGTGTAGCTGACCTCAAACCAGGTGAATTGGGGACCAAAGTGAGGCCCAAACTTTACCTGTGCATTTGTATACTAACCCTGAATTGTACCCTACGTCTTCAAAATAAAAATTTTAAAATAAAATAAAATAATTAAAAACTAAAAAAAAAAAACAAAGTATTCAGGCAATTGAGATGAAAGAAATTCTTTCTAGCTCATTTTATGAAGCCTTATTCTCCTGATACCCCAAAATGGCAAAGATCCAACAAGGAAAGAGAATTACAAACCAATTTCCCTGATGAACATTTCTCAACAAGGTGCTAGCAAACCGTATCCAGCAACATGTTTCAAGGATCATCCACCATGATTAGGTGAGCTTCAATCCCAGGTTGCAGAGCAGGTTCAACATTTACAAGACCATAAACATAATTCAGGACATTTATAGAAATGAAACTAAAAAACCACATGATTATCTCAATAGACACAAAAAAGCATTCAACAAAATCCACAAATCCTTCTTTATAAAAACCCTCAAACACCTAGGATATAAGGAATATTCCTCAAAATAAGAAGAGCCATCTGCCAGACTTGCAGCCAACATTTTGTTTAAGGACAGAAGTTGAAAGCTTTCCATCTAAGAACTGGAACAATAAAAGGATGCCCACTCTCAACCCTCCTATTCAACATAGTACTGGAAGTCCTAGCCATAGTACTGGAAGTCTTCTTTTCCAGTAGATAATCAGAAAATCAGATATTCAAATAGAAAAAGAGGAAGCTATCTCTCTTTGCAGATGATATGACTCTGTACCTAGAAAACCCTAGCGTCTATTAAAAACCTCCTCACACGATAAATGACTTTGGTAAAGTCTCAGGTTACAAAAATATATATTCAAAAGACAGTCACATTACTATTCACTAAAAACAAGCAGACTGAGAACCAAATAAAAGACACAATCCCATTCACAATAGCCACAAAATAATGAAAAACCTTGGCATTCAGGCATACCAGAGAAGTGAAAGTACACCCTTATTTCAAGTGTGTACTTTCAGATCAAATTGAACTTTTTCCTTTATTTTATGTGACTTGTTCTTGAACTCTTTTCTGTGATGAACTCAAGAGCTTGGTCTTGGGTACAGGTTGAGGATTGCACCTTTTGGGAGGAGCATTCCAAGTTCCCAATAAGTCAGCTATGGCAGTGCACAGGTCCTAACTGGAAAGAATAAGAACGAATAAGAACAAGAATAAAAGAATAGAAGGAGAAGGGAGAAGAGGAAGAAGAAGTCATTGAGACTGTGTGGCGCACAAAGCCTTCAATATTGACTGTTTCACTCTTTGATGAAAAGATTTGCCTTGACCCAGACTATCTTCCGTCACAACAGGCCATGGTGCTGGCTGTGTGTGCCAGGCTCCCTTCTGAGGCTTCAAGCACAGCAACTCATTTCCTTCCTTTCTTTGACATTGAGGCAAGTAACTACCGTCTCTTGTAGACTTGGAGAAACTAAGTGACATAGAGGCTGATTCACTTGCCCCAGCTGATAAGTGGTAGAGCCATGTTTCAAATCCAGGGAGTATGTCTCCAGAGCCTGCATTTTCTAATCAGATGCCATTTACCTTGTGAGAGTCATCCTCAAAGCTAAGGGATCTCTCACCCTCACTCTGTCCTTTCTGGGGCCTTGCTGTAAAAATGAGCCGGCTCCTCCCTCTTGACAGTGTCTGTCCTCTCCAGAAACACAGGAAGTGAGTGAGTAGGTTTCTGGGTCTCAGTCAGGTCCCCTCCTTAGGGCTACAACCTCCCCTAAAATGGCTAATTTTCTCAAGGGATACTGACTGTCTGGCCTGCCTGACATCCTGGAAACCTATCTGATGCTTCTACCTTGCAAGTTAAACACTTTACCATGAGCCAGACCTAAAGTTGCTACCTTCTATGATCTGGTCCTTCCTTCTTGGGTCAGTGCTTACACTGTTCCTTCAAAAAGGAATTAGATTCCTGGTGTGTATGCTCGGGGACAGGGTGAGAAGATGTACAGTCAGCTCCTGGTCCTTTGCCTTGATGCCTCTCTAGCCCTAGGATTGTGGTTGAGACCCTCCTAAGCTTGGCAGATGAAACCTGGAGTATAGAGTCATTGAAGGCTTCTGAAACCAGAGAAAACTAGTAAATGTAAGACTAAAGAGGTAAAGTGGTTCCTCTGTGGTCAACAGATAGAGAGCAGGGTCATGGAGAGGTTGGGAATGAAAAGACAACTGACAAGAGACCTTCTCAAATCTCCCTTCTCACCTTCTCAAAAAGACTGTGTCAAACCGCCTTCAAGTCCTACCTGGCAGGATCTCATATTAGACCTACTGTGGTTCCTGACACATAGTAGGTCCTCAGTATTAAAATTTCTTCTGCCCCACTTCCCTTCACCAGTCCACCCAATCTGCCTTAGAGTATACTTCCTTTGGGAGATTTCCTTTGTGATGGACAAGCTGGAAGCATGTAACTTCCTACCCAGCATATATTTATAAATATTATTCAATTGTCCTCTGTTCAGGCATCTTGATCTTTAGAGGTACGACCTTGTAGGCATGGCCAGTGCTGTACCTTAATTCCTTGTCATATATAGGAGTAGACTGCTGCACTTTCTGGTGAATTTTTGTGGCATGATTAATTGCTAACATTTGTGTCATTGCTGCCTAGAAAACCTGTTCCCCACCCTTTTCTCCTTAATTTCACAAAAATTAACCCACTTTGCCATTACAACAGCTATGTGAGGGAGTCATTATTGCCACTTTACAAACAGGCAACTCAGCTCAGAGATGCAGTGACTCAGGCAAGGTCTCCTGGTAAATCAGTGGCAAGCTGTCTACCCAACCAGGCCCTTTCATTCTGCTTCCTGTACTCCACATCATTGTATATGATGACACTCGTGTCACTGGTTCTTAGTTTGTCTGGGCTGGGCTGCTATAACAAAATAGCATACACTGGGTGGCTTCAACAACAGACACTTATTTTTCACACTGCCAGAGACTGGGAAGACCAAATCCAGGTGCCAGCAGATTACTTCTTGACGAACTCCCTTCCTGGTTTATCCCTGTGTGCCCTCATGGCCTTCCCGAGGTGTGTGTGCATGATATTTCTGTATCTTATATTTCTAATTTTAAAAGGGTTGCACCCTCATGAACTTATATAAATCTATTTACTTCCCAAAGGTCTCACCTCCAAATATCATCTTGGAGATTAAGGATCTAACATATGAATTTTGGGGGGGAAACAAATATTAAGTCCCTAACCCCTCTACACACATCCTTGGGTGATGCAGAACTGTGAGCTTCTTCAGGGTCTTCTGGGGAAGGATACTTTTAAAGGCACTTTGGAATGCAGAAAGTATAGGCACAGAGGCCTCTAGGATAAGGTTGGGCAGGAAGGGCCTCTCAGAGGTCCAGCCAAGATGTTACATTTCTCTCTCTGAAATTAAGAGAAGCAGAATACAGTGAGAAAATCTGGGGCCACAGTGTCCCTCTGAACAAATTGTGACAAAGCATATCATTATGTCTTTCATAAACCACCTTAGTTCATGCCTTGTCCTTCTTCTGGAAGTCTTCTCCTGGCCTATCTTTTATGGGAATCAGTATTGACCTTGCAGTTTCCTATGGACTTATATCTACACTTAGCTATAATTTTAATTATGTTTTTTCTTGATCTAAAAGTAATTAATAATCACTACAGGAAATTTAATTAACAAAAATAAAAAACTAATACTGGTAATCACCCCACTCAAATATAACCAGTTCATATTTAATATGGAATAGTCGAGTATGACACAGAGAATATATATGTGTGTGTTTGCATGTATATAAATAATTATATATTATAAAAGAAAAGATATTTACATGCTGTTTTAAAATTTGCTTTTTAACCTAAAATTATGTCATGAGTGTAATTCTTTATAATTATATACCCTTCTGTAGAATAACCCCCACAAGCTACAGAATGGCAGAGAATATCTGCAAACCACATATCTGACTAAAGACCACCATATAAAAAAGAGAAACAACTCTTATAAATTCTATTCTCAAAAAATCTAAGTAGGAAATGGGCAACAGGCATGAACAGGAATTTCACTAAAGACTGCATACATATTTAGCAAAGAAGCACATAAAAAACATGCAATAACATTAACTAATAGGTAAATGCAAATTAAAACCATAATGAGAAACCATCAAAAACTTACCAGGATGGCTAAAATAAAGAATGTGATGCAAAATGTTAGAAAGAATATGGAGAAACTGAATTATTCATACATTGCTGGTATGAATGTATTTGGTACAATGCCTGCCTTATCGTTCTTGTTGCTCTAACAAAAATACACAAGACTGGGTAATTTATAAGCAACAGAAATTTATGGCTCAAGTTCTGGAGGGTAAGAGACCCAAGATCAAGGTATCAGCAAATTTGATGTCTGGTGAGAGCCTAGTCTCTTCTAAGAAGGCATCTTGTTGCTATGTCCTTACATGGTGGAAGAGGTGAGCAGCTTCTCTGCACCTCTTTCATAAAGTCACTAATCCCATTCATGAGCAGTCTGCCACTATGACAAAATCTTACCCTAAAGACCTCATCTATTAATACTATCAAATTGGTAATTACATTTTAACATGAATTTGGATGGGGGATATATTGGGACAATACCAGTGACTCTTCAAAAACAGTTTGACAGTCTCTGAGAAAACTAACCATGTTACTCATGCACAACATAGCAATTGCACTCAGGGGCATTTGTGACACAAAATGAAAACTTATGTTTACACAAAAATCTATGCAGGAATATCCAAAATGGGTTTAATTGTAATAGCCCAAACATGGAAACAACTGAGGTGTTCTTAAATGAGTGAATTAATAAGCAAATTGTGGTACTGCCACACCATACTCTGCAGTGAATAGAAATAAACTATTGATACAGTAACAGCTTGGATGAATCAAAAAGCATCATGATGAGTGAAAAAAGATTATCCAAGAGATGAGGTACTGTATGATAAATTTATATAGCATTCTGAATACAACAAAATTGTAGAAATAGAAAACAGGTTAGTTGTAGCTCGGGATTAGACACAAATTGAAGAGTAAAGAGAGGGAAGTGTATATGACTGCCAAAGGCCTGCAGGAGGGATCCTTGGGGTGATGGAAGTATTCTGTTCACTGCACAAATTTCAGTTTTCTGGTGGTGATATTGTACTACAGTTTTGCAAGACCTTGCTGTTGGGAGGAACTGGATAAAGTATACTTGAAAATTATTTGTGCTAGCTCTGATTGCTGCATATAAATATACAATTATCTCAAAATACAATATTTGATTTAATTAGCAAGAAAATATGGATTCTTCATCACTGAACTAGGCATGCCAGCAATGTAATAGAATGTTTAACATTGGCCAGGCGCAGTGGCTCACACCTATAATCCCAGCACTTTGGGAAGCTGAGGTGAGAGGATTGCCTGAGCCCACCAGTTCAAGAACAGCTTGGGCAACTTGGCAAGACCTCATCTCCACAATAAATCAAGAAAAATTAGCCGGACATGGTGGCACATGCCTGTAGTTCCAATTACTTGGAAGGCTGAGGCGGAAGGATTGCCTAAGCCCCACAGGACAAGGCTGCTGTGGCCGTGAGTGTGCCACTGCCCTCCAGCCTGGGTGACAGAGTGAGACTCCAACTCAAAAAAGAAAAGAAAAAGAAATTTTAACATTTCAGGTAATATTAAGTCTTTGTCTTTACTCCCTTACTTACCTAATATAAATTCCCTCAGAATAATATATGCTAAACACAGTATGAGCTGCCAATTTGCCATTTTAATTTCTGCTTCTGTAATTCTACACCAGTCTACTTTGAAGTTGTGAAATCACTCTCACTCAGAAGAGAGACCCCTATGGCAATTAAGACAATAGGAGAAGCCAGAACACAAATTGTAGTCTCATGGTTGATGGTTGCAGATTTAGCTGTAGAGGGGCCAAGTGAGGTACAGGCACTAACAGCCCTGTTCTCTGGTAGATGGCCAGGTAAGTGAGAATGACTGAGATACGCATTCTGTACTCCTGAGAAGTGTCTTCGTATTGATGGTAAATGTGCTATAGACTTACAATCTACTTTTGTACAGTACTTTTGTCTGTCCAACACCTACTCTGGTGGTTAATTTTGTATCAATTTTAAAGAATGAACAGATAGCTGGAAAAAGGTTATTACTGGATGTCTCTGTGAAGCTATTTCTGAAGGAGATTAGCATTTTTTTATTAATTTTTATTTTAATCTAAAGATGTGGGATACAGGGTTAGGTATATAAACATTGATCATGCAGGAAGTGCAGATTTTAGCATGTACATCTGTGGATGGAGTACAGAAGATCCACCCTCACCAATGTGGATTGGATATATCCAGTCCATTGACTGTCTGAGCTGGGAGGTGACCTTTTCCTGCCCTTGAGTATTGGAGTGTCTCACTCTCAGGCCTTTGAACTCAAACTAAATGATGTCACTGGCTTTCTTTTCTGATTCTCCAGTTTGCAGTTGGCATATTGTGGGACTTCTCAGTCTCCATAATTGTGTGACTCTATACCCATAATAAACTTCTTCAAATATATGTTTGTGTATCTCCCTCCCACTAGTTCTGTTTCTCTGGTGAACTCTGGCTAATAAACCTACTCAGAAATTAGACTCATGGCCAGTGTACCTTGGAAGTAGATCTGGCCCTCACATATTCCCATATAGTCTTCATTAATATTTTCATCGTCAACAAGAGTAAGGGGAAGGATACTATGTCTTGAAATAATAGCCCAGCTTCTTTTTGAGCTCAGACTGTGAGGTTCAGGTAAAAGAATATAGCTTCATAACTCTTTGCTTTCCCTGGCACTGGACAGAGATTTGCTCACCACCATAAATTTCATAAACTTTCAGACATTCATGTTTTTTCATATGAGAATTAAAACTTTAAAGTAAGTGTTTTCTATTTCAGTGTTGTGTTTAAATTTTCTTCCAACTCTGGTGATTAAAAAATCTTCTATCTAGTGAAATAAGTACCATTCAATTAGCATTGTGTAACTATGTGCAAGGATTTTTTTCTCTATGAGCCATTATGTTGTTGCTTTGTAACAAGGAAGTAAGCTATTTCAGTAGAGGATTTCTAAGATCTATTGTAGATAAATTATTTTTACGTTTTTTTCCCCTTTCTATGAAGAGTTAAAGGGCAGACAGATGCATACTCAGAAAGGACACATAAGCCAACATAACACACTTGTTTCTTAGGCAAAGGAATTGCTTTGAAGATAGAGTGATAGAGAGAGAAATTGTTATGTATATGTGTATATATAATACATGTGTGCTTATACTATATTCAACTTTAATTTCAAAGTTGTAGGTGTACAAATGATTTTTGGTTACATAGATGCACTGTATAGTGGTAAAGATCTGGGCTTTAAGTGTACCCATCACCCCCCATTTGTGCACATTGTTTCCAATAGATAATTTTTCATCTCTCTCTCCTCACCCTTTCCCTTCTGAGTCTCCAATGTCCATTATACCATTCTATATGCTTCTGTAGACTCATAACCTTGTTCCCCCATAAGAGAATATTCAGTATAAATATTTTTAAAATCTCCTCTGCTTCCAGGACCAACATGTCCTGAAGCAGTACCTGGAATTGGACAGCTAATCACTGCATTTCTTTGGAATAAACAAATTGTTTGAATCCTGGTTTTCTAGACATTACAAAGAGACAAATTTTTCTGAATTCTCATTTTTATTTATCCATTGGAAAATTATTTACTCCATAAGTGTTTAATTTCAAACAAAGTGCTAAAGACCAAAGTGTGACTCTGTGGTGCGTAATATTTACTCACCAAATATTTGTGGACTGTAATTGATTGACATTCTTCCCAATGCAGAGTGCACAAGTTGTACAACCAGAGTTGGCATTTTTACCCTGTCTTAACAGGAGAAATTTGAATAAATCCCTTCAGTTTTGATTCTCTTTTTCCTCATTTATAAAATTGATTTTAAAAAATACCTGTCTCATGGGTTGATTATGAGATTCAATTAATAAAATATTATTAAAAGTACATCACAAGCTTCACAGAACTCTACAAATAAAAAATTTATTTTATTTGAATTAAGGAAAACAATTATTTTCTTTTTCAAAAGCACTTTGAAATCCTAGGTACTTTTTTTAAAAATCTACTAGTGGCTTTATAGAAGATGGTGTTAACATGAGATTCTTTTAGAGAATTGATATAAAGAGTGGCATTTTGATTTGATTACATTTCGATCCTGATCTAAATATATTGTAGAATATGGTTAAGGTGGTCTTCCTAGATTGAAGTATTTTTTTTTATCTGGTCAGGTCCCCACCCTCCTCTCTAAGCTCATACACCTGATGATTGCTTTTTAATCTTGTTTCTCTGTAGTGACAGAAAAGCTTTTGACTGTCAAGACCTTCCTGCAGACTTCCTCTGAGACTGACGCTTCCTACTGCAGACTGAGCACAGGTCATCACCAGCAGTGTAGATGACTAAGCAACATTGAAGTCCTGTATTGAGCTCTAAATGTGTATGATCCCTAACCTGAAGACTTCTTCCTTTTTGGCCTCTGTGGTGTGGGCATGTGTTGCTTTTTTCTTAAATTATAGCTAGCAAATATGATGTGTCAGCTGTCCTACTAATTTAAATTCCAGCTTTGCACTTTATTAATTGAGCTGAGAGGTATCTGAAACTTCTCAGGGTAGTTCAGCTGTAACATTTCTATTACAAAGTATTTTTGAAGGTTAAATGATCTAATGGAGTGAAGCTAACAGGATTAAATTGACCCAGAAGATCCACGAAAATATTTTGTCATTCAATCTTGTGGTGTTGATTAATGTATATGTTGCATACTGAAATAGTTGCATTATAAAATTAAGCTACTTAAATCTTCTCGAAAATTTATGTTGGATTTATACATGGTTTATATATTTGCTGTCAACGAAGAAACTTCTAGAACTAATATTCATTCCAATTAACTTTGTAGTTTTCTTTTTCTTTTTTTTTTTTTCTTTTTTTTTGAGTCAGAGTCTTACTCTATCACCCAGGTTGGAATGTAGTGACACTCATGGCAACTGAAGCCTCAACTTGCTGGGCTCCAGCGATCCTTCTGCCTCAGTCTTTCAAGTAACTGGAACTACAGACCATGCCCAGCTAATTTTGGGGGTTTTTTTTGTAAGACAAATTTCCACCACATTGCCCACGTTAGTCTCAAAACCCTGGACTCAGGCAATCCTGTCTCCTCCACTTCCCAAAGTGCTGGGATTATAAGCATGAGCCACCACACACAGCCTTGTACTTAATTTTTAAAATCCAGAATTCACTTTTAGTCTTCATATTTCTTTGGACAGTACTAGTCATTGGGCAATATATTCTGGAGATGCTCCTTTTAAATATGTATTCAGTCCTTGTAGGAAATTAGACACCAAAGTCATTCATAAGATAATTTTTATCTGATGCTTAATAGAGCTAATGTTTTTATATTATCCTTAGATGGAATGACCAAGTTTATTTTATTGCATTTTGTTTTCCTCTAGTAAAAGGAAAGGTATGATTTTTTGGTGGGATGCTTAAACTTTTAGTTAACACATTTTATATTGCAATTTTTAGTTAACTACCTATATGATCAAAGGTAAGCTAAGTATCAAAAGTCTTCCTGGCCAGGCTCGGTGGCTCAGCCTGTAATCCCAGCATTTTGGGAGGCTGAGGCGAGTAGACTGTCTGAGCCCACAGGTTCTAGATCATCATGGGCAATTTGGCAAGACCTCATCTCTACAATAAATCAAAAATTATCTGGGCACAGTAGTTCCACCTACTTGCAAGGCTAAGGTGGAAGGATCACCGGAGTTCAGCAGGTCGAGACCACAGCGGCCATGAGCGTACCACTGCACTGCAGCCTGGGTGACAGAGTGAGACTCCGACTCTCCCCCCAAAAAAGACTTCTTATAAGAGTAAGACACTGAATTATTAGAATTCTGATAAGTCCATTGTTTGTCAGCTTACATATTTTGATGACTACATATAGAATTTTAATTTCTTTTTTCTGATGAAATTTTCTTAAGCTTTACCACCATGTGCCAATCATTGTTTAAACTCAGAAAGTTTTGTCTTGTGGACATTGTGATTGTTCCTCATTTTCTCTTATATTGAATGCATTTTAATTTTGTCAAATTTTTTTCTCCAATAGTTATACCAGAAATGGCTTCCAGGTAATGAAATATCTGAATGTCCACATGTCTAGCTACATATATATAATATTTGAATTCTAGTTTATTTGGCACAGAAAATTGTTTTAATTTCCTGTGGAACTTCACTTTTTTCACTGTTGTCTACATTGAAATTGTTGCAAGTGAAAAACTTTATTCCAAACCGAGTATCATGTTAGCCTCAAGACTTTTTAGAATGTTTTTCACATTCTCAGTTTTCATAAGAATGTGGAAGTGTGTATCTTTTTACTTTATGTTTTTAATTATTAATTTATTCATTTTAAAAATTGACTAATTGGAATTGTATGTGATTATAGGATATAATTTGATTTTTGAAATGATCCAGTCGGGGTATTTATGTATCTATCACCTCATGCCTTTATCATTTCCTTGTGGTGAGAACACTCAAAATTCTTTTTCTAGCTATCTTTTAATATACAATATTTTACATTTAACCATTTTCATTTTACGGTGTGATAGAATGCCAAAATCTATTCCTTGTGTTTAATTATATCTTTGTACTTGTTGACTAGCCTTTCTTCATTCTCTACTCTCCTACCCCTTTTCCATCTCTGGTATCCACACTCTGCTTCTATATCAACTTTTTAATTTTTTTTAGATTCTACATATAATTGAGATCATAGTGTATTTTTCTGTCTGTGTCTAGTTTATTTCACTTAACATGATGTCTTCTAGGTTTATTCATGTTGTTTCAAATGACAGGCTTTCATTCTTTTTTATGACTAAATAGTATTTCCCTGTGTATATCCACCATAAATTCATTATCACTTCATTCAGTGTTAAACACTTTAGATTGTTTTTATAGCTTGGCTATTGTAAATAATGCTGCAACAGATATGGGAGTGCTGACTCTCTTGGATATACTCATTTCATTTCCCTGGATATATACCCAATCATGGGATTGCTGGATTATATGATATTTATTTTTAAAAGTTGTTTGAGGCAACTTCATATTCTTTTCTATAATGCTTATTTTGTTTACAATTCCAGCAACATTGTGTAAGTATTTTCTCTCACATCTTTATGAAAACTTGTTTTTGTCTTTTGATAATTGCCATTTTAACTGGAGTAAGTGGTATCTCCTTGTGGTTTTGATTTCCATTTCCCTGATAATTCGTGTTGCTGAGCATTTTTCATATATCTTCATTTGATAAATATCTATTCAGGTCTTTTGCTCATTTTTATTCAGGTTATTTAATATTTTGCTTAAGGTGTTTATGTTTCTTAAATATTCTGGATATCAATCTCTTGCCAGATGTATAGTTTGCAAATATTTTCTCCCATTCTGCAGGTTCTTTGTCCATTCTGTTGGTAGTTTATTTTCCCGTGCAAAAGATTTTTAGTTTTATGTAATCTCACTTTTTTTTTTGCTTTGTTGCCTGTGCTTTTGAGGTTTTATTTTTAAAACCTTGACCAGCCCTGTGTTATGAATTGTTCCTCCTGTGTTTTCTTCTAATAGTTTTGTAGTTTGGGGTTATACATGTAAGAATTTCATTCACTTTGAGTTACTTTTTGTACATGATGAAAGGTAGAAGTCTAGTCTTATTTATTTAATTATTTATTTATTTTTGCATGTTCACATTCAATGTTCTCAGTACCATTTATTGAAGAGACTGTCTTTTCCACAATGTATGTTCTTGACATATTTGTTAAAAATTGGTCGGCTGTAGGGTTGTGAATTTATTTCTGACATCTTTGTTCAGTTCCATTGATACATGTGTATGTTTTTTATGAGGGTATCATGCTATTTATGGTACTATAGCTCCATTGTGTATTTTGAAGTAAGGTAATTTGATGCCTCTAGCTTTGTTTATTTTGCATAGGACTGCTTTGACTATTCAGGGTCTTTTCTGGTTCTATATAAATTTTAGATTATATTCCCTCTTTCTGTGCAGAATGTCATGGAATTTTGATATTAATTGTACTAAATCTGTATATCACTTTGGACAATTGGTCATTTAACATTATTAATTCTTTCAATGCATGAACATGGGATGTCTTTTCATTTATTTGTAGCCTTTACAGTTTTTTAACAATACTTTATAGTTTTCAAGGTATATATATACCATGTGTGTATATATATATATATATATATATATATATATATACAC
>NW_007253868.1:64190-82131 GCF_000164805.1 Carlito syrichta | reverse complement strand
ATGTATGGTATATATATATATACCACATTTTCTTTATCCAGTCACTTTTGATGGGCAGTAGTGTTGGTCCCGTGTTTTCACTACTGTGAATAGTCTAGCTATGAATATGCATGAGCAGGTGTCTTTTTTGTGGAACAATTTATGTTCGTCAGGTACATTTTCAGAAGAGGGATTGTTAGATTGTATGGAAGGTCAATTTTTAGTTCTTTTAGGAACCACAGCACTTTCCAGAGGGGTTGAACTAGCTCTTGATCTCCCACCAACAATGTAGAAGCATTCCTTTTTCTTTGCACTCGCAAAAGCATCCATAGTTTTTTTTTTTTATTTATCAATGATGGCCATCCTAACTGAAGATAGATGGTACCTCATTTTGTTATCTTTTGAGGAGAGTCTATTCATATATTTTGCCCACTTAAAAAAATTATTTCAAAGATGTGGGGTACAATTCAGGGTTAGGGATACAAATGTTCATTATGCAGATACCCTTGCTGATGGGGTGTGCTCCCCGTACCCTCCCCATGCCATCCCACTACTGGCAATCCCTTTCTTATAGTATTATGATAATTGCTCAGGGCCCGCTTATGAGTGAGAACATGTTGCACTCAGTTCTTTGTATCCGTGATAGACCACTCACTATTATAGACTCTAAGTTCATCCAAGTTGCTGCAGAGTTCATAATTTTGTCCTTTATGACTATGTAATATTCCATCATGTCTATATACCACATTTTTTAAATCCAGTCTTCTTTCCATGGGTGGCATGGTTGATTCCATGTTTTCACTATTGTGAACAATGCTACTATAAACATGCGTGATTTGAGTTCCTCCGGGTATATTTCCAGTAGGGAGATTATGGGGTTATATGGAAGGTTGATTTTTAGATCTTTTAGGAATCGCCAAACTGATTTCCACAGAGGTAGTACTAGTTTGCTCTCCCACCAACAGTGTAGACGTGTTCCCTTTCCCCACATCTTTTCCAGCATCTGTTGTTTTTTGAGTTATTGATGATGGTCAACCTGACTGGAGTTAGGTAGTATCTTAGTGTGGTTTTAATATGCATTTCTTTGATGACTACTGAGACTGAGCATTTTTCCATGTATCTGTTGGCGGGTCATATGTCTTCTTTTGAGAAATGTCTATTCATATCTTTTGCCCACTTTGTAATGGGGCTGTTTGCTTTTTTTTCTTTTTGGCACATTTGAGTTTCTTGTAAATCCTAGATGCTCAGCCTTTGTCAGATATACAGTGGACAAATATTTATTTTCCAGTCTGTGGACTGTCTCCCTGCTCTCTTGATAGTTTTTTTGACTTTGCAGAAGCTTGTCAGTTTGATGAGGTCCCACTTATCTATCTTATCTCTTATGGCTTGGACACTTGGGGTTTTAAGCAGGAATTGGTTGCCAGTTCAATTTCCATAAGGGTGTTTCCTGCCTTTTCTAAGGTTCTAATAGTTTGAGGTTTCAAATTTAGGTCTTTGAACCATTTAGAATTGATTTTTGTGTATGGTAATAGGTAGGGGTCTTGTTTCAATCTTCTGCATGTGGTCAGTCAGTTTCCCCAGCACCATTTGCTGAATAGGTTCTCATCTCCCCAATGGTTGATGGTGGAGGGCTTGTCGAAGATGAGTTGTTTGAGAAATTGAGGTTTTGCTTCTGGAATTGATTGGAAGAATCAACATTGTTAAGATGTCCACCCTACCCAAGGTAATCTACAGATTTAATGCAATACCCATTAAATTACCAGCAGCATACTTCTCAGACCTGGAAACAATACAGTAATTCATATGGAAACTTAAACGACCATGAGCATCCAAAACAATCCTCAGAAAGAAAAAAAAAGCAAAGCAGGAGGTATCACACTCCTGATTTTAAACTTTATTATAAAGCTACAATGATCAAAATATCCTGCTATTGGTACAAGAACTTTGCCCACTTTTTAAGGAGTTGTTTGTGTTTTTTCTTTTACTTCATTTGAGTTCCTTGAAGATTCTGGATGTTAGACCTCTGTCAGATACATAATTTGCAGATATATTTTCCTATATTGTGGGTTGTCTGTTTTCTCTCTTGACAGTCTCTTTTGTTATGCAAAAGCTTTTCAGTTTGATGAGGTCCCACTTGTCTATCTTAGCTTTTGTGACATTCACTTTTAGAGACTTGTTCAATAATTCATCATGCATAAGGGTGTTACCCATGTTTTCTTTTAGGATTCTTATAGTTTGAGGTTTTATGTTTAGATCCTTGATACATTTTAAGTTGATTTTTGTATATGGTGATAGGTAGGGGTCCAGTTTCATTCTGTTGCATGTGATCAATCAGTTTTCCAATGACCATTTGCTAAATATGGATTCATTTCCCCAGTGGTTGTTATTGGTGACTTTGTTGAAGATGAGTTGACTTAGAGACTGTTTTTGCTTTCAAGATCTCTGTGCCTATTCTTGTATCAATTCAAGGCAGTTTTGGTTACTGTAGCCTTGTAGTAAAGTTTAAAGTCTGGAAGTGTGATACCTCCCACTTGTTCCTTTTGTTAAGAATTGTTTTGACTATCTGTGCTCTTTTTTTGTTTCCATATGAATTTCTGTATTGCCATTTCCAGGTCTAAGAAGAATCATGTTGGTAATTTGATGAGTATTGCATTGAATCTGTAGATTGCCTTGGATGGGACGGATGTCTTAACAATATTAATTCTTCCAATTCATGAGCATGGGATATTTTTTCATTTGTTTGTGTCATTCTTGACTTTTCTGAGCCGCATTTTGCAGTTCTCATTGTAAAGATCTTTCATTTCTCTGATTATGTGGGTGCCAAAGTATTTCATTTTTTCTATGTGGCTATTGTGAATGATATTGTGCTTTTTATTTGGTTCTCTGCCTGCTTGTTGCTGGTGTATAGAAATGCAACTGTCTTTTGCATATCGATTTTGTACCCTAAAACTTTTCAAAAGTCAAATATCAGCATAAAGAGGCTTTTGAGAGATACCCTAGGTTTTCCAAGATATAGAATCACATCATCTGCAAAGAGGGATAACAGGATAGCATAACTTACTATTTTTGTATTTGGATACCGTGATTTTCTTTTCTTGCCTGATTGCTCTGACTAGGACTTGCAGCACTATGTTGAACTAGAGGGTGAGAGTGGGCATCCTTGTTTTGTTCCCATTCTTAAGGGGAATACTTCCAACTTCTGGCCACTGAGCAAAATTTTGGCTGTGGGTTTTCATAAATGGCTCTTACTGTTTTGAAAAACGTTCCTTTATGCCTAGGTACTCAAGGATTTTTATCAAGAGCGGATGCTAGATTTTGTTAAATGTTTTTTCTATGTTTAATGATATAATCATGGAGTTCTTGGTTTTACATCTGTTAATGTGCTGAATTATGTTTATAGTCTTGCATGTTCAATTAACCCTGTATTCCAGTAATGAAGCACACCTGGTCATGGTGGATGACCCTTGAGATGCATTGCTTGATCCAATTTGCTAGAATACTTTTTAGAATTTTTGCATCTGTGTTCAACAAGGAGATTGGCCTGCAATTCTTTTTCCTTTTTGGGTCTTTGCCAGCATTTTATGCTGGTTTCATAAAATGAGTTGGGGAGAATTCCATCTTCTCAATTGCCTAAAATTCTTTCTTTCTTTTTTTTTTTTTTGAGTTGGAGTCTCACTCTATTGCCCAGACTGGAGTGCCATGGAGCAGTCACGATCACTCCAGCTTTGACCTGCTGGACTCCACGATCCTTCTGTCTCAGCCTTTCAAGTAGCCAGAACTACAGGCATGTGCTACCACACCTGGCTAATTTTTTATTTATTGTAGAGACGCAGTCTCAACAAGTTGCCTGGGCTGGTCTTGAACCTGCAAGTTCAGGCAATCCACTCGTTTCAGTCTCCTAAAGTGCTGGGATTACAAGATGAGCCACCAAGCCCAGCTAGAATACTTTCAATAAAATTTGTTTCAGCTCTTCCTTGTATGTCTTGTAGAAT
Organism: Carlito syrichta; assembly: GCF_000164805.1. Classification (NCBI taxonomy): domain Eukaryota; kingdom Metazoa; phylum Chordata; class Mammalia; order Primates; family Tarsiidae; genus Carlito; species Carlito syrichta. Next base: position 78,160 of record NW_007253868.1, on the reverse strand, counting down.
TCAGATGAGAAGCTATCTGGTCTGGGACTTTTTTAGGTGGGGAGATTTCTTATGACTGAGTCGATTTCCTGGATTGTTATTGGTCTGTTTAGAGTTTCAATTTCTTCTTATTTCGACCTTGAGAGGGTTGTGTGATGTCAGAAAGTCCTCAATTTCCTTTAGGTTTTCTAGTTTATTTGCATATAGGTGTTTATAGTCATCTGTGATAACATTTAGAATTATTTGGGGGACAGATATAATTTCACCTTTTGCATTTCTAATTGTGTTTATTTGGACTTTCTTTCTTTTTAAAGGAAATCTGGTCAGGAATCCATCAATCTTATATATCCTATCAAAAAGATGACTTTTGGTCTTGTTGGTCCTTTCTATGATATTTTTGTTTTCTATGTCCTGCAATTGTGATTTTATCTTGGTGATCTGGATTCTTCTGCTGATAGTAGGATTTAGATGTGCTCTTGCCTTTCCAGTTCCTTTGGATGTGACACTAGGCTATCCACTTGTGATCTTTCTTTTCTCTTGATGTTTGCATGCAATGCTATGAATTTTCCTCTTAATACTGTTTTCATGGCATCCCAGATATTCTGATAAGATGTTTCTTTGTTTTCACTTGTTTCCAGGAATCTTTTGATTTCTGTCTTGATTTTCGTGTTGACCCAGAAGTTATTCATCAGCATGTTGCTTAGTGTTCATGTCTTTGTGTGTTTTATGGGGGAATGTTGTTGTTAACAAGATTTATTTTTATTCCACTTTGATTGAGAACATGCATGGTGTTATTCTGATCTTTTGAAATTTGTTTATTCTTGATTTATATCCAAGAACATTATTGATCCTGGAGTATGTTCCATGTGCTGATGAGTAAAATTTATACTAGGTAGATATTGGGTGAAGTGTTCTGTAGATGTCCATTAAATCTATTTGATTGAGTATTGAGTTGAGGTTCCAGATCTTACTGTTGGTTTTTTGCCTTGATGATCTATCTAAACCTGTTAGTGGGATATTTAGGACTCCAACTATGATTTGGTGAGAGTCAATATGCTCTCTAGATTACCTAGTAGTTGCTTTATAAAACCTGGTGCTCCTGTGTTGGGTGCATAAATGTTTAGGATGGATATTTCTTGATAGTGGATTGAACCTTTTATCATTATGTAGTGTTTGTCCATGTTCTTTTTAACTCTTGATGGTTTGAAGACTGTTTTTTCTGATATTAGAATAGCTACACCTGCCTTTTTCTGGTTTTTGTTCACTTAAAAGATCATCTTCCAGTCTCCAAATTTAAGCTGGTGGCTGTCCTTTGCAGTGAGATGTGTTTCCCGGAGGCAGTAGTCTGTGGATCATGTATCTTAATCTAATTTGTCATTCTGTGTCTTTTCGGTGGTACATTTAGACTGTTCACATTTGGGTTGATTATTAAAATGTGAGAGTTTACCCCTGCTGCAGGGTTCTTAGGGGTTTGCTTTTTGTTTTTGCTTTTGTATTTATATATGTGTGCATTTTCATTTTTGTGGATGTTTTGTATGCTCTGTTAACTCCGTGCTTGCTTGTACTTTTGTGATGGGTATAACCATTCTTTTTTTTTCTTCCTGTGTTCAACACCTTTTTAAGTGTCTCTTGACGGGTTATCTGGAGCAGCATACTCTCTTAGGGATTAGATGTCTGGGAATTATTTTAGTTCTATATCACTGTTGTAGCTTAACTTGCCAGGGCAGGATATTCTTAGCTGGAATTTCTTATCTTTAAGGACATTAAAAATTGAACTCCATTCCTTTCTGACCTGTAGTGTTTCTGCAGATAAGTCTGGGGTGATTCTGATGGGTCTTCTTACTGCCTTTAGGACTTTTTCTTTTTTGCTTATTTTGTGGAGGTGGATTACTATGTGCCTTGGTGATGGTCTTCTCATATGATATCTTGCTGGGGTTCTCTGAATCTGTTGTGCTTGGAGGGTTACTTTGACAAGATAGGGGAAATTTTTTTGAATGACTTAATGGATCGTTTGTTCCAAGGTATTTTCTCTTTCCCTTTCTTCTTCAGAGATACCAATCACACATAGAATTGGCTTCATTTCATAGTACAACATCTCTTGGAAATTTTGCTCCTTCTTTTTGAACTTTTGTTCTATGTTCATGACAGACTGGGTTAATTCCATATTTTGGTCTTCAAACTCTGAGAGTTCCTCTGCCTGGATGGCCTTGCTTTCTATGCTTGTTAGTGTGTTCTTGTAAGTTTTGCTTCTAGTTTTTTTTTGTTTTTTTTTTTTTTTTTGGTTTCTCTTCACTTTTGCTATCTGACCTCTGATTTCTGTAGCTGTCATCTGGAGTAAGTTTTTCTGAGGGATTTCCATGGTTTGTGCTCTGATAGCAGCTTTTTCAGGTGCTGTCTCTTTAGGACTCTGATAATTGCCTGCTTATTTTTTGTTGATTTTTCCTCATTTATGACAGGCCTCTTTTACTCTCTATAATATCTGTTTTGATTTAATGTTCCAAAACTATTGAATTACCCTCTGTTTTAGAGTCCTTTCTATGGTTCAGTATATGTCACTCAATGAGAGAGGCAGGGGCATTCACATCTGCTCCTTGCCCCACTTTGTGGCGGGTTTCTATCACTGCAGATTTTCTCACCTATTGCTAAGCTTATTGGGCCGGTTTCAGTACCACTGCTAGCACTCTGTAGATAGTGAATAGGGAAACGAATTTCCTGTCTACCAACTGTGGGTTGCAGTTAAAGTGTGTTTTCACTGAGAGAGCCCGCCGGCGTCTTTTATGTCACACCCTCCCTGTTCCACACCCTGATCTTGAAATAGAGGGGGTTATCTGCCACAAAGGAAGAGGTGGACTCTGACCTACTGGGAGGCAAAATTTGAAGGGGGTTCTGCTTGATCTGGCTGTGAAGGTGGTCACTAGCCACTGTTGGTGTGCATCTGCTGGGTTCTTTCTGCAGGCAGGTCCTCCCTGCCCATGAGTAGCCAGTTCAGTGGAAAGCTGCACATATGGTGCTGACCCAGCTTGGGTCTTTTTTCTGTTCTGCTTGGGTTATGGATCCCTGCTGCTGAACCCTGCCCAGGACTTCGTCCATGTGGGACCACCACCAACACATGCTGGGAGGGCATGAACCTCCCCAGGGCATCTTTGGCTCACTCACCAACTTTTGTCCACTGGGCAGGGCTTCAGTTCTTGAACAAGCCTGGCACATGGTGGTGAGTGGGGCAACCAGATTCCTGCATTCATTGTTGCTTTCTAGGTGCACAGTGTGCCATCCGTAAAAAAATGTTCATCTATCAGTGGTTGTGCTTCTACTCTCTACCTTGCTTGGCAAGAGTGGTGCAAGTCTGCTGCTCCACAACGGCCATCTTGGAATTGTCTTTCTTTCCCCTTTTTGGTTAAGTTTATTGCTAGCTTTTTTCTATTTATATTTTTTGGTAGCTATTGTAAATAAAATTGTTTTCTTTTTTTAAAATTTAGTTTACTAATTGTGTATAAAAATAGTAATGATTCTTGTATGCTAATTTTATATCTCATAGCTTTACTGAATTTGTTTATGATATCACTTTATTAGCAAAATATTTAGGATTTTTTATATATACGATCATGTCATCTTCAAATGGAGATAATTTGACTTTCTTCTTTCCAAGTTGAATTACTTTTATGTCTTTCTTTTCTTGATTTCTCTGCGACTTCTATACTGTGTTGAATAGAAGTGGCAAAAGTGGTCATCTGCCTTGTTCCTAATTTTAAAAGAAAACCTTTAAGCTTTTCTTCATTCAGTATGTTAGCTGTGGGTTTGTCTATATGTCCTTTATTGTGTTGAGGTATATACCTTATAAAAACCTTGAGATTTTTTTATCATGAAAAGAAAGAATTCTGTCAAATGCTTTTCCCACATGTACTGAAATGATGATATGATTTTTTTTCTCTTTAAATGTGCTGTATCACTTTTTAAAATTATTTTATTTTATTTTTAAAAGGTGGGGTACAAATGAGGGTTAGATACATATATGGTCATCATACAGATAAAGTAAACTCAAAAACCAATAGATGCTGGAGAGGATGTGGATACCCTTATTGATGTTATGTGCCCCTCCTCCTTGCTGGCAGTGCCCCACTACCGCCAGTCTCTTCCTTATGGTATTATGATAAATGTTCAAGGTCCACTTATGAGTGAGTACATATGGTACTCAGATCTTTGTTTCTGTGATAAATCACTGAGTATTATAGACTCTAATTCCATTCAGGTTGCTGTAAAGTTCATAATTTTGTTTTTCTTTATGGCTGCATAATATTCCATGGCGTAAACATACCACATTTTATTTATCCAGTCCATTTTTGGTGAGCAGCATGGTTGGTTCCATGTTTTTGCTATTGTGAATAATGCTGAAATAAACATGTGTGTGTGGGTATCTTTATTATAGAGCAAAGTGAGTTTCTCCAGGTATATCCCCAGAAGGGAGATTGCTGGGTCATATGAAAGGTTGATTTTCAGATTTTTTAGAAATTACCACATTGCTTTCCACAGTTTGTGCTAGTTTACTTTCTCACCAACAATGTAAAAGAGTTCCGTTTTCTCCACATCCTCTCAAGCATCTGCTGGTTTTTAAGTTACTGATGATGGCCATCCTGACTGGAGTTAAGTGGTATCTCAGTGTGGTTATAATTTGCATTTCTTTGATGATTAGTGAGTCTGAGAATTTTTTCATGTATCTGTTGGTTGCTCGTATATATTCTTCTCAGAAGTGTCTATTCATATCTTTTGCCCATTTTTTTTGAAAGCAGGATTTATCGAGAGGACAGAAAAGCTCCCAGAGTGGGAGGGGACCCAAAGGGGTTGCCCTGTTGCTTGCTTTTGAATAGGGCTGTTAAGTTTTTTACCATTCGGCACATTTGAGTTCCTTGTAGATCCTAGATGTTAGGCTTTTGTCAGACATACAGTTGGCAAATATTTTTTTCCAAACTGTGTGCTGTCTTCCCACTTTCTTGATGGTTTCCTTTACTTTGCAAAAGCTTTTCAGTTTGATGAGCTCCCACTTGTCTATCTTATCTTTTATGGCATTCGCTTTTGGAGAGTTGATCAGGACTTGATTGCCTATTCCAATTTCCATAAAGGTGCTTCCTACATTTTCTTCTAGGATTCTTATAGTTTGAAGTTTTATGTTTAGGTATTTGATCCATTTAGAGTTAATTTTTGTGTAAGGTGATAGGTAGGGGTCCTGTTTCAATCTTCTGCATGTGATCAGCCAGTTTTCCCAGCACCATCTACTAAATAGGTTCTTCTCTCCCCATTGGTTGTTGGTGGAGGTTCTGTAGAAGATGAGTTGGTTGAAAAATTGAGGTTTTGTTTCTTGAATCTCTATCCTGTTCCGTTGGTCTACATGCCTGTTCTTGTACCAATACCAGAGTGTTTTGATTATTGTAGCTTTACAATAGAGTTTGAAGTCTAGAAGTGTGATACCTCCCATTTTGCTTCTTTTGCTAAGGATTGTTTCAGTTATTCATGGTCTTTTATGTCTAATTGCTCTAGCTAGGATTTCCAACACTATGTTGAAGAGGAGAAGTGAAAGTGGGCAGCCTGTCTTGTTCCGGTTTTCAAGGGAAATGTTTCCCATTTCTGTCCATTTAGCAGTATGTTGGCTGTGGATTTTGAGATATATCTCATCTATGCCTAGATGGTCAAGGGTTTTTACCAAGAAGCAATGCTGGATTTTATCAAAAGCTTTTTATGCATCTAATGATATAATCATATGATTCTTGTTTTTACATCTGTTGGTGTATTTAATTACATTTATGGTCTTGTGGATATTGAACCAGTCCTGCATCCTGGAAATGAAGCCTAATTGGTCATGGTGGATAATTGTTGAGACATGTTGTGGGATCCAGTTTGCTAGAATCTTGTTGAGAATTTTTGCATCTATGTTCATCAAAGATATTGTTCTGTAGTTTTCTTTCTTTATTGGATCTTTGCCTGGTATGGGTATCAATGTGATATTAGCTTCATAAAATGTATTGGGTAGAGTTCTGTCTTTCTCAATTGCTGGAATACTTTCAGTAGGACTGGTATTGGCCCCTCCTTGTATGTTTTGCAGAATAAAGCCCATCTAGTCCAGGGCTTTTTTGTGTGGGTATTCTTCTTAGATGAAGTCAATTTCCTGGGCTGTTATTGGTTTATTTGGGATCTCAATATCTTCTTGTTTCAACCTTGGGAGGTTGTGTGCTGGCAGAATGTCCTCCATTTCACTTAGGTTTTCAAGTCTGTTTTGGTACAAGTGTGCATAGTAATCTTTCCGTGCATGTTGCTTAGAAAGTTGCCCACCTGAGTCATACATTCACAGATCATTGAAAAAAAGAGTGCTGGGTTACTTTAAAACTCACCACCGGCAAGCCCCTCAGGTCCCCTCCCCCACTGCAGGAGCTTTTCTGTCCTCTCAATAAATCCTGCTTTCAAAAAAGAAAAAAAGACTCACTGCCATTCCGCTGTGATCTAGGGCTGGGTTCTTCAGCAGAGCTGCGATGGCAGACCACAAATGCTTCAGTTGGGGGATGAGGCATCTAGGTCTTTTCTACTGGGACTCTTGTCAGTTTACTCTGGTATATTTTCTCGTCTTTTGTGTTGCTGGTGTCTAATCTAGGACAAAGGTTGAAGTGGTCGACAGCACCCGCTGCAGGTGATCTTCACTGTTTTAATCCTTTTTTTTCTTTCCAGCTGGTGCTGTAGAGATGGTGCCTGCCTCTGGGTCATAGAGTACACTGAGGTTCAATCCGGTGTATCACTTTTCATTGTTATGCCTATCTTAAATCAGTCTTGCTTCCTCAGGATGAATCAAATTTGATCATAATGAATGATTTTTTTCAGTGTCCTGTTGAATTTAGTTTGTTAATATTTTGTTAAGAATTTTTGTATATATTTTCATCAGGGATATTGGTCTGTATTTTTATAGTTGTTATTGTGGTGGTGGTGATGGTGGTGTTGGTTGGTGTGCTCTTGTTTGGTTGTAGAATAAGAATAATGCTGGCCTTGTAAAATAAATTTGAAAATATTCCCTCTTCTTCAATTTTCTGGAATAGTTTGAAGAGAATTGATATTAGTTCTTCTTTAAATGTTTGGTAAAATTCATCAGTTAAATCATCAGGTCTTGGACTTTTCTTTGATGGAAGGCCTCTGACTCTTCAATTTGCTCACTCTTTATTAATCTGTTTTGATTTTCTTTTTCATCATATTTTAATTTTGGTGAGCTGTATGTATTTAGGAATCTATCTATTCTATATTTTCTAATTTTTTAATATATTTTTGTATTTATATATGCATGTATTTTTATTTTGTGAGAATTTTGTTTGCTCTGATAATTCTGTGTTTGCCTGTTCTTTTGTGATAGGTATGACCAGTCTTCCCTTTTCCGTGTTCAACACCAACTTTTTCCGGGTTCAACACCATCCATAAGGATTGGCTGTCTGGAAATGATTTTACTTCCCCATTGCTGATGAAGCTTCGCTTGTCAGGGTCGCTTCAAGGGAATAGGCATAATAGCTCCTTATAATTCTTCATATTTCTTTGGCATCTGTTGTAATGTCTTCGTTTTAATCTATTTTATTGACTTCAGTCTTATATACAAAAATTCTTAACAAAATATTAGCAAACTAAATCAAAAATTGAAGGCCTGGTCTAGGAGCAGCATATTCTTTTAAGGATGTCTGGAAATGATTTTAGTTCCCCATTGCTGATGAAGCTTCGCTTTTCAGGGCAGCTTTAAGGGAATAAGCATAATAGCTTCTTGTAATTCTTCATATTTCTTTGACATCAGTTGTAATGTCTTCGTTTTAATCTATTTTATTGACTTCATTCTTCTCATTTTTTTCCTTTGTTATTCTAGCTAAAGGTTTGTTCATTTTATCATTTTAAAAAGACAACTATTTATTTTTTTGATCTTTTGGAATCTTTTCGTCTCTATTTTACTTATTTCTGCTCTGAACCTATATTTTCTTACTAATATGGTTTTAGTTTGTTCTTGGGTTTATAGAGAGTTTCTTTTGAATTGAAATTTCCAAGGATAACATAGAAATTAACCAATGCTAATGTGACATTTTGTTATCATTTCTACTAGCAGGTCAAGGTGTGCCAAAGATAAACAAATATTGATTCAAAGGTCAAAGACTTATTACATGTTTGGTGATACGCCTACACTTAGTGTTTATAACATATTTGGATTCTAAGCTTTCATTTGCATTTACCCAAAGCACATCAATGGATCTCTTCATCATCCTGGTGACTTGTCTTTCTTGTTTGATTCTTGTTACTCTGTTGAATGGAAGCTATGCCAAAAAGAAGCTCCCTCCTGGCCCTACTCCTCTCCCAATTATTGGAAATATTATACAGTTAGGTACTAAGGACTTCAGCAAATCCCTAAGCATGGTAAGTGTGATTGATTTTACCTTAGTTGTTTGCAAGGAATAAATAAGTTTAGTCCTATAGCTAAATGAAATATAGACTCAGACTCCAAGTTTTAAAGAAATGACTTTAAAGGAAAGTATCCACTGGACACCCAGATACAACTTTAATATGCATGCTAATAGAAAGAAATGAGATCCGTTCATCTTAACTAAAGGAGAGATTGACAGACCAGAGGACAATAAATGTTTATTCAAGAATGAATACTGCAACCTGGATAGCAATCAAAGACTGTATCACTCAAGAGAGGTAAGGAGGCTTAGATTTATGAATTTATTTATATTTCATAAATTTTTGGTCACATTACTTCATTGATTAATTAAACAAAGAATGCATCATTAGTCATTAGTAGAAATGTGCATTTGCATTGATGAGTCAGGAAAATCCCATAACAAAGTGTTTGTAAAAATTAGAACCAGTTTCTTTGTGTTGTATATTCTTGAGAGCCTAGTTGTTTGTAAAGAACACTTTTTTGCAGTTTCTTTGTGGATCCAAAAGTTCAAATGAAGTCAGGAAAAGGATATGACCAGGAAACTATGATCTCATGTTTTATGAAAGCTTAAAGGTATCTGGTGGTTAAAAGAAGATTTGGAGAAAGAATAGTGAAAGACGATTGGTAGTCTACACGTAGGGCAAGTTGAAGGGGCTTTCTTTAAACAGGAGAAGAAACACATCATTTATTATAACTGTAGGAAGAAAGGAGAAATTCGGTGCAATTTTAGGTTTGGAGAAAAAGCTAATAAAATAATCAGAACGAATTGTATTGTATAGTTCCTGTCTCATAGTAAAAGCAAGAATAGCTATTGATGATGTTGATGATGATGATAGCAATATTAATAATAATATAATTGCCATTTAAATAATATATTTTCTTACTGAATAACTTGTTCTAAAAGTTGAAAACTTTTATAACAGGTGGATGCATATTAAAATGTCTGTTTAGTAAGACTGAAAATATCTGTCTCACTTATCTACATTTCAGTTCAAAAGTCATTATTTTCCTTCCATCTCTTGTTCTTTTTCCAGCTAGCAAAAGATTATGGCTCTGTGTTCACTGTGTATTTTGGCATGCAGCCCACTGTGGTGTTGCATGGATATGAAGCCATAAAGGAGGCCCTGATTGACCGGGGAGAAGAATTTTCTGGCAGAGGGAGTTTACCAGTGTTTGACAACTTCGCCCAAGGATTAGGTATGTATTTTGGTGGAATGTGTATGGGTTTGTAAGTTGTAAAGACTCCAGATAGACTGAGAAATTGGTGAAGCACTTCAAAATATTTATAGGACATATTTTCATAATTTTAAAATAAGAATATGAGTAATTTATAAAAGATCATTACTCCATATTTAAAATCTGTAAAGGCGACACAAAGTCTCCGTGCAACATTAAATTCAGTGAAAGCAAACCATCTAGCCACTAATGTTCTATGAATCTGTGACTAAGACACATTTATTTTAAAGTATGGCTAGTTAGGATAATGAGAAAGATATAGAGAGAGAGAGGGAATATGACTAAATTTTTGACACCAAACATATTGTTTACTTGTCTGAGTCACTGATATCCAGGAACAATTTTTAGGACCTTGTACAGTATGCACGGAACCTGGATAGATGTGGTATATTTCCAACCTTGTCTTCAATCTTCTATTCTAAAAAGTATAAGAATATTTGAATCCAATTGGATACAATTTACAATGCAAAATTGTGCTCTGAAAAGAGGATCATGCAGAAACATGTGGTAAATATCAATCAAAATTGACATTAGAACGTTCTTTTTATTAAGTACTTGAATACTCTTCCTTTTGTTTTTGGTGTTGCTCATAAACTCTCCAGTCTTCTAGTGGATTACCGGGTCTGGCACAAAGAGAAAAGACCTGAATGTCATTCTCCCCTCCTTTGTGTTGCTCTCTAAGAGCCTTCCTGGACAAGTTTCCTATAAGCTTATCTTTTTCAGGGGGAAAAATCTGGTCTTGACTCTGGAAATCTGATATTGAACTTTCTTGATGCTAAGACCACTTTTACTAAAGAGATTTAACATAGAGCGGGAACACTAAAATGAGATGTGTTGTCAATGACTATACTTCTTACCTGAGGAACAGATTGTTACAAAATTCCTTCCAATGTATAATTCTCACCTTCTCTTGAGAATTGCGTTTTCTTGTTGTTTTCCCTCAAATTTCAGAAAAGCCATCTTGTTTATTTAACTTATGACTTGGAATCACCATTGTTGCTGTGGGATAATAGAGCAAACATTTTAATTCCCTTAGCATCAGCATCTTTTAAAACAAAGAGAAAAACCAGGTTCACAGAGACATTCTGAGGTTTAAAAGAGCTAATGGATGAATAAGAGTTTCATAATATTTAAAATCAAGAGTTCAGCCAGGCTCGGTGGCTCAGCCTGTAATCCTGCGCCTTTGGGAGGCTGAGGTGAGTGGATTGCCTGAGCCCACGGGTTCGAGACCCGCCTGGGCAGTGAGACCTCATCTCTACAATAAATCAAAAAATTAGCAGGGCGTGGTAGTGCGCACCTGTAGTTCCAGCTACTTGGAAGGCTGAGGTGTAAGGATCGCCGGAGCCCAGCAGGTCAAGGCTGCGATGACCAGGAGTAGCCACTACACTCCAGTCTGGGTGACAGAGTGAGACTCCAACTCAAAAAAAAAAAAAAATCAATAGTCCTAATCATTAAATACTAGTTTGGGTTAAAAGAGGAGGCAGGTGAGGTGGAGCTCGATGGGAATTCCAGAAACTGACACCACCATACTCACATGCCTGCTTAAACATTAGCATCATTTCCTGAGATGAGTATTCTCAGCTAGAATTTATGACAATGGTGATATTATTACTCGGTCTCTTTTTGTCCTTATAGGAATTGTTTTCAGCAATGGAGAAACATGGAAGCAAACCCGACGTTTCTCCCTCTTGATTTTGAGGCAGATGGGAATGGGGAAGAAAACTATTGAAGACCAAATTCAAGAAGAATCCTCGTGTCTGGTGGAAGCATTTAAAAAAACCAATGGTGCATATTTATTTCGATAATTGACAGTAATCATGTGGGTAGAATAAATGCTCTTACAAGTACCCTAAAAAAAGATATGATGGCTCAAGAACAGTAGAAGGTTCCTTTTTGCTCATTTAATAGTATAAAGAGGTGAAATCATTAGCAAAACAGTATTTGTCAGGCACCAGGTTGATTGAGGCTGTGATATCTTTCAGCATTTGGCTTCCAGTGTTATCCAGGGTTTATCATCTATATGGCAGTAGAAGGGAGAGAAAACAAGGTCAAGTGCAAATACCATTTAGGCCAGGCATGAAAGGGGCACCATAAAATGAGTAATGAGCTCTCAAATAGTTACAGGGCCACATCTAAATGTAGGAAATGCTGAAAAATCTGGTTCACTGTGTGCCCAGGAGGAAGAGAAGAACATAGATTTTGGTAATCAGCTAGCCATTTTGGCCACATTAACATAAAATGTAAGTGACATTTCTAGTAACTTCTTGGAAAGAAATGTACGGGCCACCAAATTATCCCAATGTGCAAGGCTGGCTTTCATGGAGGAGTGTGGGCTTGAAAAGAAGGAACCACAGCCACACAGATCTCAGGAGGCTGTAGATGTGTGCATGTTCAGGCAGGACTGGGATAGGGTGGAGGAGCAAGGGGGAGGCTGGAGACCTGGCAGGGAAGGCATACTATTAGGACTCTAGGATGCATGTGGGTTTTTGTTTTTTGTTTTTTTATTGGAGTTTCACTGTGTAGTCCAGGCTGGCGGGCAGTGGCACACTCACGGCCACCCCAGCATCAGCCCGCTGAGCTCGGGAGATCCTTCCACTTCAGCCTTTCAGGTAGCCGGAACTACAGGCATGCTACCATGCCCTGCTAAATTTTTTGACTCTTTTCTTGTAGGGATAAGGTCTCGCTACGTTGCTGGGGCTGATCTCGAACCCGTGGACGCAGGCAATCCACTTGCCTCAGCCTCCCAAAGTGCTGGAATTACAGGTTGAGCCAGCCCAGCCTCCATGTGGTTTTATGAGCTCAATATTTAAATACTCTTAAAGAACTCATTAGCTTAAAGAGAGTATATTATCTGTGGGGAATTGACATTGTGTTCAAAAACGATTTTATATTGTTTTGGAGGTAGCTTGTTTTCCATTTTATTCTTGCTGCTATTGATATAAATATTCAGTCATTACCAATATTTGCATGTCTGTTCCTTTTTTAGAATAAATTTTTGAAGATGGAGTTTTTTGTCAGTGAACATTAGGCTTTTAATGAACATTACATAGAAATGGGGGGAAGATCTGACAAAAAAGTGACAATGAGGCATATGTTGTGTGTACTGTTCTGTAAACTTATTTTTTAAATGACATGCATGAATATCTCAATGCTTAATTTTAGCTATTTCCCAATAACATTATTAACTGAGTTGTACAGTAGTCCTATATGTTGAATGTGCCATAGTTTAGCGGTTCCCAGCATTTTTAGGCATCAGGGACCAGTTTCTTAGAAGGTAAATTTTTCATGGACCGAGCAGGGTTGAGGATGGTTTCGGGATGATCCAAGAGCATAACATTTATTGTTCACTTTATTTCTATTATTGTTGCCTTGTAATATATAATTAAATAATTATACAACTCACCATTAAAGAAAGAGGCATGGATGGAAGTGGTAAATAAAATAATGGGTGGGCCACGAGTGGACTAAAATAAGTTTCGGATTCTGACTTAAAGCCTGCTACCAGATGCAGCTATACAATTCAAGCATATCAAATCACTTGCCACTCACGGACAGGGTTTTAATATGAGTCTGCAAGCAATTGATTTGGTATGTTCTCTGTGCAGTCAAACCTCACTGCTAATGTTAATCTGTATTTGCAGTCACTCCCCAGAGCTAGCATCACTCCCTCAGCTTCACCTCAGATCATCAGACATTAGATGCTCATAAGGAGCCCACAGTCTGGGTTTCTTCCATGCACAGTTCACAATAGAGTTCACTCTCCCATGAGAATCTAATGCTACCACTGATCTGGTAGAACGTGGAGCTCTGGTGGTAATATGAGTAATGGGGAGTGGCCATAAATACAGATGAAGCTTCACTCGCTCACCTACCACTCACATTCTATGTGCAGCCCAGTTCCTAATAGACCATGGACTGGTCCCGGTCTGTGGCCCCAAGGTTGGGGACCCCTGCCATAGTTTAGTCAACTAATTCTTTTTTAAACAGATTGTTTCTGTTCTTTGCTGCTATTCATATATTAAAAAGTGCATTCCATACAAATTACTGCAGATCTCTGGCAACTTTCTTTTTTTTTTTTTGAGTTGGAGTCTCACTTTTGTCACCCAGGCTGGAGTGCAGTGGCACATTCATGCCCACAGCAGCCTCGACCTGCTGAGCTCTGGTGATCCTTCTACCTCAGCCTTAAAGTAGCTGGAACTACAGGTGCACGCCACCACGCCCAGCTAGTTTTTGTGATTTATTGTAGAGACGAGGTCTCACCAAGTTGCCCAGGCTGGTCTCAAATCCCCGGGCTCAGGCAATCCTCTTGCCTCAA